>NC_079453.1:13002750-13180250 GCF_903798145.1 Danio aesculapii
CTGCATTGCAAGGAAGAATGTCGAGGCAAACAGTAACATCGAGGGTTTCATTGTAAGTCAAGGAGTTGATGGTCAAGTGAACACACCAGTGTTCTTCAAGTGCCAAATATGCAAACAGCTTTTCAGGAAATGGTGCCAATACACTCTTCATCTTCAAACACACACCAGCTCCCCCCCATACATTTGCTTTTCTTGTGGACAGTGTTATGAGACAGATTCAGAGATGAATGTTCATTGTAAGGTTTGTTGCCAGTCAAGTGGAGAGGAGAAGATTTGTGGTACATCACTCTCAGAAATCACGCAAGGAGTTTCACTGTCATCTAAAAGTTTACCAAGTACAGGAACCCGGCAGAATTCTCAAATGCCGACTAGCTCAGAACGGCTTGCGGAACCTGTACAAACAAATAACAAAGTTCTTACAAAACTTCCTGAAGCTATTACTATCCAGTTACCCATCAAACTCCCAAGCAACCAATTACCAACTCCTAGTGAAGTTATCTCTGCTTCCAGAAGTAGCTCTCCAAGTCTTTGGAATTATAAATGTTCAAGTTGTGGACAGCGATTCAAGCAATACAAGTCTTTGAGTGTTCATCTACAAACTCATGCTGCTGGTTTCAGATATACTTGCACACATTGTGGACAGTTCTTTGAAAGCTGGAGTAAACTATGGTTACATCAGCGACGTCATCGTCTGAAAAACCGCAGTTTCTCCTGTAATCAGTGCAATCTGCAGTTCCGCTTCTTCGGTTCATTTAAAGAGCATATGATTGATCATGCAGGGCATAGCCCGTATGTTTGTACAGTCTGTCCTAAAACCTTCACTGAGGAGGCAAGCTTACATGCTCACCAATGTGAGTCTCATAACCTTCGTACAAGTCTCAAATGCGATGTCTGTTCTAAGACTTTCAGTAATTTAAGTAACTTAATCAAGCACAGTCTCCTGCACAATGGTTCTACCTCTCACATTTGTCTTTCTTGCAATCTCCCATTCACAAATTCAAGAGTCCTAAAGGAACATTTGAGGACACACACAAACCCCGGACCAGCCCTTCCTGATCTTCCATTGAAGCCACTCAGTTTTCCTCACAAATGTAAGAAGTGCAAAGCTAGTTTCTCAACAGGAGATTTGCTTTATGCTCATCAGATTTGCCATTCCAGAGACGCAAAGACACTAGGCCGTCCAGCAGTAGTACCCACCTCAAAATCACCTACTACACCCTCCACTCGAAAGAATCATGTATCAAACCTCAATCTTGACAGCATCCCTGATGATGACACCCTGTATCTTTATACCCACCCAGACAAGCTCTATGTGCCCCCTAGTCGCAAAGTACAGCCTCCGGTCATTAATTTGGACCCTGATAAAAACGTAGAGGCATTGGACGCTCAGAATACTGAACCTCCAAACAATGAAATCACTTCTCAGTCTGACAGTACACCTCTCCCTCAGGCCACACCAGATCAGGAGGAAACAACCAGCCTGAATTCCTGTCCTGAACTTCCAAACAATGAAATCACTTCTCAGTCTGATAGCACACATCTACCTCAGGCCACACCAGACCAGGAAGCGACCAATGCAAGTTTAAATGAAAGCGTAAAAGAGATAGCAGATGATCAAGATAATACTGGCCGCAAGTATCAGACAAGATCTACATTTGTGAAAAGAAATGTTGATATGGAGTTACGAACACTTGCTCAGCAAGGGTCAGAGGAGAGTTTTGAATGTGCGGACTGTACTGAAAAACTAACCAGCGTCTTAAGCCTTTATGAACATTACATACTTCATGCATTGGGCGATACATATGTACACTGATAATCCTGGCAAGTAGTCATTTTACCACATTTTTACATTTTAATGTTTTGCCAGAGGACTATTTTGGGGGGTTTTGAAACCATTATTGGCAAAATGGTCAACTGACATAATGAAAAAAAGTGACTCTTATATTCTCTTTCAACCCTGAGGTTCATTGGGTTTAAAGAGTTGACTGTACTACTTAGATTATCTTTAATTGTGTCTGTACTGCACCTTTATCCTCTTGATATCTCCTATTGTGCCTTCAGTGATAGGTGTGGTTCTGTACAATATCTTTATATTGCTATACACAAATCTGCTTAACAACACATCCTGATAGTTCTCCCCCTGTAGAATCAATTTCTTGTTTTCAACATGCTCCAAAACTAAATTCTGTTAGAAAAGATGGTTAAATATAGGTTAACTCTGAGACGTCATATATGAATATGTGGATGTGGCAAAACATACTGTATATTGTACAAATGTGTAGATCTTAAGATCATTAGAATATTTCTAGAAAAAACTGTTTGCTTTGAAAATTATATACTTTTCATTCAAATCAGTTTTTTTTTAATAAAATATACTAGCGTATTTTTCATGTGTATTTTCATTATTGCCTCATACAACCTGCAAGCCAAGGTAATACATATCTGGATATAAATTTTTATCTGATGTCATGGTTTAACGGCACAGAAAAAAAGCAAAAACTGATAGGATAAATTTTTGCATGGTTTTATCAAATATTTAATCAATTGTGAACAGAGCAAAAGAGGAAGCAAGCAAGCCATGTGTGAATTTGTGAGGTACCACACAACATTGCAGTAATCTGCTAGTTAATATCTTAGCAAATCCATATGCATCTTAAAGGACTTCTGTTGGCCACTTCTTGACTTATTTCATGTCAAATATCTTGAGCGTCAGTCACAAAACAGTAACATTTATTTCTTCTTCTCATCATCTTTTTTCCCCTCTGGTTTGTTACCACTCTGAGAGGCCAGGGCTCCCATTGCATTGCGGATGGCCTCATTGTTGGGATCAACTCCAGGTAGATTCTCCAGGACACTTTGCAGGAAATCTGGGTCTTGCATTACATCATAATCATCCTCTTCCTGTAGTTGAAAAATGTAAGGGAAAAAAGTCAGCATAAAGGGAACAATGTTCTGTCAAGTGCAAAACATCTTTATGAGAAAAATATTTTGATAATTATATTTATTATAGTACACTAAGATAAGTGAAAGGCCAACAGACGATAGAATAATTACCTTAGATTCTGCAGTGTCCATTGGAGCTCCCGTATCCATTGATTCTCCAAATTCTGACATAAAAGAGATAGTGTCAACTTCACAACCTATGCAGGTTTGCTTTACACATTGAACAAGTTGTATGGACAAACCTCCCCCTGCCAAGGACATCTGCATGGCATATGCAATCTGCTCCTCCTCTGTCATGCTGCTGAAGTCTGGAAGTGCAGCTACACCACTCTCAGGCTGAGATCCAGACATCTTCAAAAGAGCTTCCTCTGATTCTGAAGCCAAAAATAAGATTCAACTCAAGTTTATTTGTATAGCGCTTTCACAATATTTATAGTTTCAAAGCAGCTTTTAAAAAGGTGCACATTATTGCACTATAATCAAATTCGGAAACGTTAAGGTTATCAGTTGCCATAACTTTATTAGTTACCAATAACTTTAACTAGTAACTTTTAACAGTTAAAGTTATTATATATAAACATAATTAACCTGCAGTTATATAGTATATAGGTGATGTCTGTGTACATGTTCAATGAATGGATTCAACTATCAAGCTTAAAACTGACATTACATTTATTAATTAATTGAGCTATTGAGCTTTAAAATCTTGCCAACTATTTACTATAACATATTTATGATGTAAAATCAAATTATATTTTTAAAAAGGCTGTAAATGGAGAATTACGCTTTTTGGTACCAGATGGTGTAGTTGCAGGATTTCCCAAAAGGGTCAGGCTAACCAGCATAACCAAACACTGATATTTTGCTAGATCTTGAGACCTGCAATCTTCCCATTACCAGCCTGGAGCTTCTATGAGCTCCAACGTTCACTATTTTAAACATTCATAGGTATCCTTACCGTCACTGGCTGAGGTGGGAATGCCAGCCTCAGCTGCTGATTGGACGGCGGCCCTGCGAGCCTCCTCTTCCTGCCTTTGCCTTTGTTCCTCCATAGATACACGAAGAGCCTGTGGATGGAACATAATAATGTAATAATGGAAGGAATGCACAAACAATAGAACCATGTTAAAATCACAGAGTTTTAGTGCTCACATGAGAAAAAAATAAACATAAATGGTTTCGTTAGAGATGTATACTGATAAAATTACAATTGTTGTATTGATGTACAAGCTGACATTATACAATGTCAGTCCACTCAAAAGCCATTACTGCTTAATAAAGTTTGTTAAATAGCAGAAAAAATCCCCTTAGTTCTGAAGCAAAAAAATCCTTATTAAATATTTTACATTTTAAAAAAAGAGTGCTAGATTCATTATCATTGCATAAGCATGATCGGAAATGAGATGAAACAAACAAGTTAATATTAAGAAAGTTTACGTTTTAGACACACTGTTTGTTTTTTATTACACAAATAAAACAGTTCCAAACTAAGTTGAAGAATAGGACCAAGTGCTGAGGAAAAGACTTGCCGCCACCTACTGGCAGTTTTAGAGTTATTTTATTTCATTTACATATTTGTTTTATATGACAGACCTAAACCAGCTAAAATATCAATACTAAAAAAGCTAAATATTGTTTAATTATCAAAGGAAAAAAATCTACAAATAATTTTGGTCTAATTAATACTCTTAAATAAAGATAATTGTTTGTATCAAATTTGTATCTTACCAAGGCCAGCTCTGGGTCTGCACTGGGGTCCACTCCAAACTCAAAGTCGCTTGCACCCAGGCCGATCATGGTGCCACCTTCACCAGCCAGAATAGGAGAAGACAGCAGGGCATCAGCAAGACTCGGCCCAGGAGGCACAGTGACCAGATGAGAACCTGTGCCCTCTTTTCCATTGAGAGTGTTGACAAATGCAGTCAGTTTCTCTGTGTTCATCTCCTGAACAGATTGATCAAACAAGAGAAGTGAAAATGAGTAGCGTGGCTGTGCATATATATGTATATATGTGTGTATGTACACACACACATATATACATATATACACACACTACATACATATATAAAATAGCTTAAAAGATAAGAAAAGTCAGCAATGCCAATCACCTCTTCTCCAAAATTGATTATATCCACGTTGACCTTTTCTTTTTTCAACCTCTTTGCCAACTTCACCAGCTGGAATAGAGTTTGTGAAATTAGTTTACCAGTTTGATTAACAAAGAATGCTGAAAAGTGTCATTTCAGAATAATAATATAATAAAACAACGTACATCTTTTTCATTATCCTCGACTGGGCTGCCCACAAAAGCGACAATCCTCATCTTGTGGTTCTTGCCTTGTCTATGCTTCAGTGCCAGCTAGATGCAGGCATAGAATAATGTAAATGTCAGTGCATTAAAATACCACAATTTTTTTGTACTACAATCAGAAGGCTGAATTTTAGCTGCCATTTCCCCAGTCTTCAGTGTCAAATGATCTTTTAGTAACAATATGCTGATTTGGTGGTCAATTACCCATTTTCGTTTATTAATTGGTACCTGCTTTTATGCTCATAACAAATACAGTACATACAGTACTCAGCATATATAAGTACACCCCTCATAAATGTCTCTTTTAAATACATATTTTTAATAGGAAGCTATACAATATTATATTTGTGCATATACATTAGATTAGCCAAACCTGGAGCTTATCTAACAAAATAACGATCCATAAACTAGTACACCCAAATTTATATGTTATAGAAAAATATTAAACGCAAATTTAAAAAAAAAAAAAAAAGTGGAAAAATCAAGAGAAGCGAAAAAATGTAAAAGTTTAGTTGAAATTTAGTAGGTTGTCATTTTTTTAATATATATTTTGCTTGAATTTAATTGTATTATCTTTCAATTTCTAAATATGTTTGGTGACAAAAATATTATTTTAATAAATATATCTGTTTTGTTTAAATGCACCAAAATACATTGCCTAGATTCACTGACAAATGGATAAAAATATTAATTTCCAAAATGGGGTGTACTCAATTATGCTGAGCACTGAATCTTGTTTTTGTGCTTCCTGTAATTACAATAAAACACTTATTCTGTAAATACGTATAGTTTTGTTAATACAATTGTACATAGTCTTTCCAGAATTTTGACTAATGAATAGTATAGAACAGAACAGCCTTTTTATTTGTCAAAGAAAAAATAAAATAGTTACCAAAACCAATATATTTTGGTTAAATTAAAACATTTTCTTTATATTTAATTAGTTGTATTTTGCGCCAACGTTTTGAATGCAGTTTTGAGTTAACACAACTCTTCTGAACATTGAGAATAATAATAACATTGTGACACACCTATTTTGGTGCTTCCGTTGGTTACGCCACTATGTAACCATAGCTTCCTGCCACAAGCAGATGTCATCAGGTGGTTCCCAACCTTCCCTGAGTGTTTGACCCTTACCACAACACTCTCAAGCTGGTGGGTCGGCAGTGGTGACCAAGCCACTTCCCATCTACTCAGCTTCCCTCCTCTCTTTTATTCCATAACTAGCATAAAGCTCGTTCTGCTGCTTCTCCCATCCTGCGAGCAGCACGTTTCTTGCTCTTTTCTTCCATTCCTAAAGCTGACATTAGTCGCCATACTGACTTTGCAGGAAAGCCACTACACTCTACCTCCACAAGATACAGCCATGCCTGCCAACCTTTGTTTTTACATTAGTGGTGTGTACTTTAAGGCCTTCCTCTCATAAGCCTCTTCACAACCCTCTTCCTATGGCACAGTCAGCTCAATTAAAATGATTTTACAGTCTTTATCTGACCGCAAGACGTTGACTGTTTCTCAATATGCGTTCTTCAGCGGTCTTGCATCCTCGTGTTCTCGTGTAACGTCGTCATCAGCTGCCAAAGTTCAGTTCCAATACTCAAGACCGCAAGAACAGAGGACGCGTGAAACTTCCCGGATGTGTTCTTGATACCAGAAGTCATTGCGATTGGAGGTGGGAAGACAGCATTTTATATAGATTTATTATTAAAGTTCAGAAATACAACTTATTTACCTCAAGAGTTTCCCCAAATGAAACGGTGATTATAAACATTACCATGGGCATCTTAATAAACGAATAAACACATTAATGGTGTTTGTTTGCTGAAATTCGTATTAAAATCTGTTTTATTTATATTATATATTTATAATGTTTTTATGTATAGTGTATATTTTGAAAATGGGAAAAATAATAAATCGTATGAATGCTGTTATGTTTAAATAATTTTCCATTTAAAATGCGTGAAGGTCATGTGACCATCAGGAAGAACGCAGCATCTCATTTCTCAGAGGACGTGTTCTGTGTTCTCGAGGTCTCCCGAGTTCGTTTTTCCGAGGACACCTGGTCTTCACAAGAACACAAGTCCGTTCTCTGCATTCTTGGAATTGAGAAACAGCTAATATCTGGATGAAGAGCTGTGTAAACCACATCTTTTTTGACTTTGCTATTGCCCTAGTTGCGACGGGCCTAGCCCCCTCATTGATAAAGCTGATGGTTTCCTTATCTGTACTACCATGCTTCTTCCTGCGCCTCTCCTGCTCAATTGCAGCAAGGGTCAGGAGCACCTTGTCAGGTCGCCACCTATATCGACGCTGGGTTAAAGATGTTTTACATCCTGACAATATGTGTGCCAGTGTTCCCTTTTGACCACATAGCTTGCAGTATGGGTCGTCTCTCAAACCACACATGTGCAAATGAGACGGTGATGGAAAGGTGTCATAATAACGGCAACAACAAGAAGAAAATGTAGATCACATCAACATATTAAAAAAAGATTTATGAAGGATCATGTGACACTAAGACTTTAGTTATGCTGAAAAATAGCCTTTATCATCACAAATAACTTAAGTGTTAAAACTGATTCAATTAGAAAAAAGTTGGTTTAAATTAAAAAATTACCAAAACATTTAAAATAAATTATTATAAATGTACTTACATGTGCCACTCGTATGCCGGTGCAGAAAGAGATTTTTCCCAGAGGCTGAACTGCATGGAGCTTTGAAAGGATGCGGCCAGTGTCTGGTGTTAAAGTGGTCAGGACCTCACAATTACTGAACAAAAACAAAAAAAATGTGTGTTATTACATAAAACATCACCTTTCTGATTATACATGTAGGAAAAACAACAACACACACTTACTTGGCCATTGTGATTAGGCCCACATTGTTCTCTGGGTTGCTGCGGGTCTTTGAGTGACAGACAATGTTGACGGCGTCCTGCTGCGCCTGTAACCTGGTGGGCAGGAAATCTCCATTCCTCATGTACTCACTGTTGTCCACACTGTAAAAAAAATAAAATAAAACGAAAGCAAGACGTTATGTAAACAAAACACTGAAAGTATGCAAGATTGATATATATATATATATATATATATATATATATATATATATATATATATATATATATATATATATTCACACATTTATTTTTTTTGCAATATCTAGAGGCAATTACAACTGATAGAAATTCAAACAGATGTATAAGTAAACAATACAAATCTTACTTTTTTGCAACAAGCGAAATGTGACAATTTTAAAGAAATATAATGGTAAAGCAAAAGAATGACAATGAGAAAGAAAAATAAACAATAAAAATAATAAAAAAATAAATAAGGGCACATGAAAAAATTATACAAATTAATGCAGTATATTAAATAAAGCACATTTTATAAGTTTTAATTGCTTTCTTGTTATGAGTTTCTGTAATGGTTTTCAAGTACAGTTTCAATTCTCGTTTAAAAAACATTGAGTTCACATTAAGAAAAATAACATTTATGTATAGAATAATTCCAATACATAATATGAGGTTTACAGAAAAACTTGAGGTAGGGAATTGTTTTTCTTTAAATATAAAACCCCAAAATAATATGAAAAATGACCACAAACCTTTTGGACAATTAGAAAATTCACATCAGACCAGAAAGATTTAACAAAGGGAAATTCCCAAGAGAATTTAGAATTTTTGTAAAAACTGTTTAACTGGATAAAATCTGTGAATAATTTTAAAAGATATTTCTTTAATTTCATTTGTAAAAAAAATTCTGGGGGACTGATCAAACATACAACCATTTAATATGATTAAAAAGGTTGTTCCAATAAGAAATAGAAAAGGGATTTGAGATGACAAGATCTAAAAAAAGTGATTTTATGATTCAATTTTTAGTGGAGAAACAAATAGATCCAACAAAAGTAGAATCTGGCCTAGGCAGACATACAGAAATCAACACATTATTATTATTATTTCTAAAAAGCATACAAATCTCAGAGGAGATGGCCTTACAAACAATCTTAAATTCTTTTCTAGATATGGGCAGAGTATATCTTAAAGTAAAATCAAAGTAAGTAAATAAATTACCATTACTGTCAAATAACTGGTTCACTAATATCACCCCGTTACTGAACTTTATTCTTTAATAACTAGATTTCCATTTATGTAGAATTTTACAGTTGTTTGTTGTGGGATAACATTCCACATAGAAAATTGATTGTGGAGAAAGTGTTTGAGCCAATGTATTATTGGTATTATTAAGTGAATCAAAATCTATAAAGTCCCTAGTGTTTACCTACGCTACTTTGAATATTCTGTCTGAATTAGCATGCAAGTACGAATTCAAATCAACACTAGCACTATTTAATTGACTGTGAACAGCGTTGTATTTTCATAGTCGTTGGCTGCTAATATGATTTCCCTATTAAGGATTTGCAAATAATACTTTTCTGAAATTGTATCCTTAAGGAGAATGTTTGAATTGGGAAATACAAAACCAACTTTACCTCAGTGCGAGAGCATTAGTATAAACTGAGTTAAACACAAGCAGCGTGGGGGTTTTCCATTAAATAAGAACCAGAATAAACGAACTGGGTCCCAGTATTAGACAACAACTGCTTAAAGATCTGTATATGTAAACACAGTAGGTTGCCATTCAGGTAAGCTTGGTTATATATTCACACATTTGGACTTACTCCTCAATAATATACTTTCAGAAAAGTAAGCAAATTCTAAATAGGGATATCATATTAGCAGTCAATGACTATGAAAAAATCAATATTCAGACAAATTAAAATTGAATGTAATTTCAGACCTAGTATTTCAAAGTAATATAGTAAACAACATACTGAGCGTGCCACAAGTTGTCACTGCACTAATATAAGAATATAAAACCAACTTTACCTCAATTAAGTTGCCGACCCAGACACCTTTTAAGTGCGCTTAGCCAACAACTCAGGGACTGAGACACCTCTATTGCACTAAATAAGATGCTCCAAGACTGGTTGTAATTAGAAGTGATCATTGTTTAAGTGTCGTTAATGTATTTGTGTGTTACTTGCTCGTTTTTTATTGCTAATCTGACAGATGAATAATGACTCAGGAGAATGTCATTCTAGCCAGAAACTGACAACTCAATTCTCTTTTATGTTCAGAACTAAGGGCTCAATTGTGCCCTAAAGCGAAAACACTACGTCTTCACAATAATTGGTGAGCGTATAAAATATGCATTTAGCGTAAATATATCTAAAATAGAGCGTTTGTTTATTTCTTACCAGACCATAGTACTTTCCAGCACCATCTTGGAAATCGTCCTGTTCCTCAAGTGACAGCGTCACTGATTGGCTTACAGATGAAAATATTTTTGACGACATTTGTAACAGGACAGCGGATTGGTCGACAGTCCCGTCGCTTCTTCTCTTGCCGGGCGTGGCGTCGAGATGTTTTTGTAAACGTTTTGCGCCCACATGTGGTGTGGGGGATCAGGTTAGGATCCTAATGTACTGTATTTCTTGCACGGCAAGCCTTTAAAGAACAATTTACACAATTAAAATAAGTTAAATTAATTGTTTTAGTATTATACATGATTTGTGCATGATGTATAAATATACTGAACGAATATACTGAACCAGTATACTGAATTGTAAATATCAAGTACGAGTAACGTTAACCTAATAGCAATTAAATAGCTATCTATTTAATTGTCTATGAAGTTACTAATTAATAATAATATGTGTCTAATAAATAAATGGTTTGTGGTACTAAGTTAGCTCTATAAACAATAGCTAGCTATCATTCACTGGGAAATAAACAGCCTATTATAATGTTTAATGCATACTAAACTAGCATACTAACAATAGCAACTACTATTAAGTACCAGTATAATGAATAATTGTATGTAATAAGTATAATATTTGGGATAATTCACCCAAAATGAAAATTATGTCATCATTTACTCACTTTTCCCCCTAAATCTTTATGATGTTAGTACTTCAGTTTAATTAAATACAATATTCTGAAGAAAGCTGGAAACGTAAATGACTTTCATATTAGGCTTTTTGTTTTTCCCCACTATGGAAGTCAGGATTTCAGCTTTATTCTGAATATGTCTCATGAAGAAACTCATGAAGTGTTGGAACCGCTTGAGGATGAGTAAAAAGTGAGCAAATTTAAATATTTGTGTTAACTATCCCTTTAATGAACAGGTACTAATATCTAATCAAGAAGTAATGGTGTCTAACTAGAAGCTAAATGTTAACCACTAGTAGGCCTACCTATTAGCTAATTAAGGGGTACTTAACAGAAGAGATTCTGGGATGTAAACAAAAAGTATTAGTAGCATAAATATACAAGTTTGTATAGATTACATGAAAACTACACTCACCAGCCATTAACTCAAAAAACCACCCTTTACAATCGAGGTATGCAGAAGAGCATCTCTGAACGCACAACATGTCGACCCTTGAGGTGGATGAGCTACTGTAGAAGACCACACTGGGTGCCACTACTGTCAGCTAAGAACAGGAACCTGAGGCTACAATTTGCACAGGCTGACTAAAATTGGACAATAGAAAATTGGAAAAACGTTGCCTGGTCCGATGAGTCTCGATTTCTGCAGCGACATTCAAATGGTAGGGTCAAAAATTGTCATCAACAACATGAAAGCATGGATCCATCCTGCCTTGTATCAACAGTTCAGGCTGGTGGTGTAATGGTGTGGGGGATATTTTCTTGGAACACTTTGGACCCGTTAGTACTAATCGAGCATCGTGTCAAAGCCACAGCCTACCCGAGTATTGTTGCTGACTATTTCCATCCCTTTATGACCACAGCGTATCCTACTTCTGATGGCTACTTCCAGCAGGATAACCCACCCTGTCATAAAGCGCGAATCATCTCAGACTGGTTTCTTGAACATGACAATAAGTTCACTGTACTCAAATGGCCTCCACAGACAACAGATCTCATTCCAGTAGAGGACCTTTGAGATGTGGTGGAACGAGATTCACAGCATGGATGTGCAGCCTGTATCAACTGCGTGATGCTGTCATGTCAATATGGACCAAAATCTCTGAGGAATATTTCCAGTATCTTGTTGAATCTATGTCACAAAGGATTAAGGCAGTTCTGAAAGCAAAAGGGGATCAAACCGGGTACTAGTAAGGTGTACCTAATACAGTGGCTGGTGAGTGTTTATTAAAATGGTTTGCCATACACCACAAATTTAAATAGCAACTTCTTCCTCATGTTGTTTCAAACTTTTATTTATTTTATTTATTCATTTGTAAATTACATGTAATTAAATGATATTTATTCATACTTATTGCATCTTTTCACACACAAATATGTACAGTATAAACTGAATCAGATTTTTGGAGTCGTGAGTCCAAAAATGTGGGTCTGAGATACCAGTGTATTTTCATGACATCTCTAAAAGACTAAGTCTGGGGCTATCAGACAGTTTACTAAGGGGTGCTTATAGTTTAGGGACCATTTCTGTGTCTGTGCTCTGTTTAATCATTGTAGATTTACCTGACTCAAGAGAATGTTATTGTAACCAGAAACTAAATTCTTTTATAGGTTTCAATTTCAGGGAAAATGTTGTTAGGGACAAACAACCTCAATCATTATTCACATCTCTTTTGTTTTTTGTTTTTTTTTACACTAAATGAACAAGAATGTAGACAGAAACATCTTTTTTTTTTCCAAACAATTTACATATCTGAAACAAATTGAAATTTAAGTGTCGGTCTAGACACCTTTTAAGTGTGAGGTAAGAAAAACATGCTTACTGTGGTTAAATGTTAAACAAATCAACCATGGTTTTGCTAAACAAACCTTAGTTTAACAATGGTATTTATATGTAAAGTTTCATATGGTAAAACTGGATATCCGAATAGTAATTAATGCACCAAAAAATATGTTTAGTAATCATTTCAATGAAACAATGGATAATTTTCATATGAGGTGCCACCAAATGCGTTCACTAAGTGACAATTTTAGTCATAAAAAGGAGCAGAAAACAGGGTGATGGGAAGTTGCTTGGCGATTTCCAAAAATCAAATAAATTTTATCAAACGATTAGAATGACCCTATTTTATCCATATCCCACTGAAAAACAAAACAGTAGTTAATAGTAACACAGTAAACATGTTAATAAACATTAAAAAAACAACATGCAAATAAAATGTTTTTATTTTTTGCGACCACTAGAGTGATTATGTTATATTAAAGACACAGCATAAGCGTCAGATGCAGCAGATTGATTTTATGGCACCAGGTCAAACTTTGACACCTTTACAGCACTCACGTACATAAAAAATAAATACAGGCCACAACTGAACATGGAGGATGGTCTCCGAGTGGCGTTCTCCAAAATTAAATGGTGAATAGACTTGGGCCTATTTGTATGTGTGTGCTGTTGTGTACAAGGATTATATATCTATAACCCCCCTCTAAGAATATTGGGGGTCACGAGTGACTGTCATTGTTATTTTGGGGCTGTAAAGTTTGGGAACCCCTGTCCTACAAATGGTTTGCCAAGCCCACTCACCTGCATGAAGCACACTAAAATTGCACAAATCCATGTCCAGAAACATGGAGTGTAAGACAGTGTCTGGTGCATATGAAGAGGAGAGTTTGTCTCCTACATGTGGTTTGTCAAGCCCACTCACCTGCATGAATCACACTAAAAACTGCATATTTTCCAGAAACATTGAGTGTTGACAAGAGTGTCTAGTAGTGCATACAGTAGAAAGTGTGTTCTACAGGTGGTTTGTCAAACCCACTAACCACTGTTCTGAGTGTCATGAATCAACCACGGTTAACCATCCATTCATTCGTTTAACCATGGTATTTATACGCAATTATAGTAAAACTGTGGCTAAACAAATGATTCATGCACCAAATTACAGTTTTAATACAGGAAGTGTTTAATTATATTATATTTAAATAAATGTTCTATAGGTTTGTTTTGTAAAGCTCACTCACCTGTGTGTGCAAACAAAAAATTGCATAGTGTTTGTAAGAAAGTGTCTGGTGTATATTCATTTTCTCCCTCACAGTGAACGTGAATATTGACCAAAACATTCACTCTGCCAGACATCTCTTTCATTGGACAGTAGTAGTCATACAAATCTGAACCACACTAAGGTCTGGATTGATTCATAAAATATTTACCATGCTTGAATAATACACTTTATTTGGTACATCTGTTCAACTGCTCCTTAATGCAAATGTCTAATCAGCCAATCACATGGCAGCAGCTCAATGCCTTTTGGCATGTAGACATGGTCAAGGTGATCTGCTGCAGTTCAAACAGAGCATTAGAATGAGGAAGAAAGGTGATTTAACGGACTTTGAACATGGTATGGTTGTTGGTACCAGATGGGCTGGTCTGAGTATTTCAGAAACTGCTGATCTACTGGAATTTTCCTGTCAGCTAAGTACAGTAAACGGAGGCTACAATTCGCACAGGCTCACCAAAATTGCACAATAGAAGATTGGAAAAACGTTGCTTGGTGGTGGTGGTGGTGTAATGGTGTGGGGGATATTATTCTTGGCACACTTTGGGCCCATAAGTACTAATTGAGCATCGTGTCAACGCCACATCCTACACAGCAGGATAACACACCATGTCATAAACCGCGAATCATCTCAGACTGTTTTTGAGCATGACAATGAGTTCACTGTACTCAAATGGCCTCCACAGTCATCAGAACTCAATCCAATAGAGCACATTTGGGATGTGGTGGAACAGGAGATTCGCATCATGGATGTGCAGCCGACAAATCGGCAGCAATTGTGTGATGCTATCGTGTCAATATGGACCAAAATCTCTAAGGAATATTTCAAGTACCTTGTTGAATCTCTGCCAGAGTTCTGAAGGCAAAAGGAGGTCCAACCCGGTACTAGTAAGGTGTACTTAATAAAGTGGCCAGTGAGTGTATATTACAAAATGTTGTAAAACTGAACACAGTAAGTTAATACATTTTCTTTCAGTGTTGTTTATTTCATTCTTTTGCATACAGCATGAAATGTTGCAATATTTTCCACTCCAAAGCTCTTAATATCCTCTGACAGAGTGCAGTAATACATGAATATATCCTTGTAGGAGTGAAGAGTACTTAAGACAGTTCTCAGTTTGATAAAACAACAGAGATGAAGGCAGCATTTTCAGAGTAAACAGCAATTGCACAGGACTCCCCGATCATGTGTACAGTTCAAAAATAAAAACTCATTCACCGTCACCCAAGCTAATTTACACAAGCCACCAGCTGTTAGAATTTATACACAGTCTCGCATTAAAACCTGCAATACAGACACTTTGGAAGTTGAGATAAAGAAATAAATTACATGCAAACATACAAATAAATACGACTTTACAGGAATGTTTCTTTTAGGTTTATAAAATGGTCACAGAAAAAGATCCAGCAATGTTCCCTTACTCAACTACCGTATATATCGTTGCATCTTCATCACCAAAGTCTCAACATTCAAGCTGGCTGATTAGCATGCACATATTCAAAAATAATGATGGAAAATGTTTTGGTAAGGATTTATCTTTTAGTTTTAGTCCCAGAGCCTTAAGAGAAGTTCCTATGCTACAGTCTATGTAAACTTAATCTCATAAAAAGATGCTAAAGACATTACAGTAGCTAGTTTACAGTAGCTAGTCTGCTAGGTAGAAAGTCTTATTGTGCCCCAAAAACGACCATTTTCAAAAATGTTTTAAATAATAAAAGGTCTCAAAAACCAAAATACTGAATTTGGTCTTTTACTTTTGGTATATTTCTACCGCTGCTAAAAATGTTGGTCTTTTTCTTTATTTGTTTTTGTAAGGAATACTAAAGTAAACAATTTCTTGGAGTGTCAATTGTTTTATGAAGTTTGTGAAGTCAGAGAGATATGATTTGCTTTCCACTCAGGACAAAAGTGTCAAAATCCAGTTCCTGGAGTGCCGCAGCTCTGCACAGTTTAGTTTCAACCCTGCTTCAACACGCTTGCATATTCGTCCAAATTTGCATACAATCCGTCCTAAATAGTATTTGAAAATAGAATTAGTATGCCCCAAATTGTAGAATGTTGAAAAGAGCCAAAGATTCTCGGATGGTTTACTAATTGCAGTAAAAATTCAAAGTGTAGAACCCGCCATACTCTAACCGCTGATATTGCCCACAGTACATTGTGCATTGGGCGTGAATTCGATTAGAACTACAAACAAAAAGTGTAAGTAAAATATAAACATAATGCGAGACCAACTGTCAAAAAAGGGTTGCTTCGGTAAAGATGTTTGTATAACTGTTAATTAATACCTGCTTCAACACACTTGCTGCATCCCAATTCACATACTATCGGTCCAAAACAGTATTTGAAAATAGAATTATGTCTCAAATCGTAGTATGTTGAAAAGAGTCCGCCAAAGATTCCCGGATTGTTTACCATTTCTGGTCAAAATTTTAAGTGTAGAAGCATCCATACTCTAACTGCTGATATTGCCCACAGTACATTGCACGTTGGATGTGAATTCAATTAGAACTACAAACGTAAGTGAAAAGTGTAAATAAACTACAAACATAATGGAGGTGCGAGACCAACTGTCAAATAGGGAGGCTTCGGTAAAGATGTTTTTATGACTGTTAATTAGGGTTGGGCGATGTCAACCAATTTGCCATCGTACGACGTCTAACGTGAAACATCGTGATGGCCGGTGAAGTAATTATTTATGAATGATTTATTCATTCATAAATTAATTATTTGTAGCCTACTGTATTATTTGTAGCCTACCTGAACCGCATGGTCTTTGTTTTACCCATTACCAAATAATAAATAATTAAAGATAAATTACAAACAAATTACCACCTGTCGATCACTTTCTGCAGAACTCTGGCATGAATAGGCAGAGTGATCTGTGTTGTTATAATGGCATCGACAAACTTGGTTGCTAAAAAAGTTGCACAACCAACAGTGTCTGAGGTTTTCACTAAAAAGACTAAGTACACACGTGAGAGCGAAAGATTGAAGCAGTGTACTGATGCTGTAACACGTTAGCTGATAGATTCAAAAGACTGAAGAGTTGTTAGATAGCGACAAGATTATTTAAATATCATACATCCTAATCGGTACATCCTTGATAAACTGTCCAACGTGCACTGCTCTCTGGGTTTTGTGACTGGCTGGAGCTGACTATGCTAGTCTATGACAGTATCAGTGTCTGTGTGGTCAGGTGATGTGCTTTAGGACAGAGATCTGTTCAAAAACGCTAGGTAAAACGCCAGTGTGGATGTGGATCACTTTCATTCTAAAATGGCATTTTTAAAACTATGATTTATTAGTGTAAACGGGGCCGTATGTACTTTTCGCAAGCGGATTACTGCTGCAGCAAGGGTGGGGCGGAGGATCGCGATGCCGGCTCAGCATCATGATGTCTATCGACCCAACCCTACTGGTAATGAATATCTAGCCAACTGGAAAATATTTAAACCACGTTTCCGGTGTTATTTTATCTGCAACAACAATACTAAACTTACATAAAGACGTGTTTGGACATCTGAATGCATAATTATCCAAAGACCTGAGGAGATTTCCCTGCATGAAAGACTCGTGAATGGTAGATTATTCTGCAGCTAAAATAAGGTAGGAAATTAAATATGAAAGAAATGTGGATGATTGACAGGGCTCATAACTAAGCAACACAACGATCTGTTAACGAGGAAGTATTATGTCCCAAAGCTTGCAAACTCTTCTGTTACACACTCAAAAGTATGTATTTTTCCTTCACAAAAAAGTACATACTTTTAGGGCATAGTGCAAGTATGCGAATTGGGACGCAGCAGCATATCTGGAGGTTTCAAACAAGCCTGAAGGACTCAATTAGTCATATGTGTTACATTAGGGTTAAAGCTAAACTATGCAGAGCTGCGGCCCCCCAGGTTCACCTGTGACTTAGGAGAACCCAGAAATCTGCACAATCCACTTGCAGGCATCATGCGCAATAAAAGAAGCAATAAGGCAAAATAACTCATGTAGTTAAGGCACGTTTAAAAACCCAACACAACACCTCAGTACTGCATTTAACTCCATTTCTAAAACCAAATCTAACCTATTTTACACAATAAAAGCTTTGAAAAAGTGTCTTGATACGTGATTGTTCAGGCAACCTGGTCTGGATTAAACCATCCTACTTTCCCCCCTCGATAACCACGCTTTACTACATAAAACCTTTTTTTTTTTTAAATATACCAAAAATATTTCTCTTTATCTCTGGAGAATTAAAGAACACGACTGCAGCAGACTAATAAAAGTATGGTCAAATAAAACTCACAAGTTACTCTTCTCCAAGAGCCTGGTCATGTGATGCAAAGTTCACTTGACTTTACGTCTGTTCTGGAGGCTCTTGTATATATGGCACTGCTGTTATATTATGTCCCTGTTTGACATCAGTGATCTCACACTGTTGAGGTACGACTTTTTTTGGGTTCATTTCTTAGCAGCAATATTGAATGCCGTTGTGTTGACATCCAAAAAAAGAATTAAAAAGGGGAGGAATATCTTTCTTCTTTACAGTTTTATGAACATGTGCACTTCTCTCTTTTGTATCCCAGATTCTTTCAGTTTCACTTCCCCTGGTGCTTACACAACTCCATCTTGTTTTTCCACTTTCTTCTTGTTCTGATGTCCTTAAAAGAGAGAAAATCTTGGTCCTTGAGGGCTTTGTTTTGACCTGTTCGTCAACAGTCTTTCACTGCAACAGCAAAGAGAAAGAACACATTAAGCCCAAATTATACTTCTGCATTGCTGTAATACCACGTTGTTGTGAGGATTTGTACATCTGCATTCTGTCTGTGCTGCTCTGGCAATAACAGCGTAGACTTTACACTTCATGGTGTTGAGTATTATTGAGGTTGTTTTGAGTTTAAGCCAGAAATGTGCGCAATGCTACTGTAGAAGTAGATCTCATTTACTCTCAAGGGAATGTTCAACAACTTTAATCATAAAGCAAACAAGACAAAAGTATCCATCTGGAGCTTCTCTGTGGGACTTGACACTTGTTAACCTCCTTCATCACTGTCCTTGCTACCAAGTCGGCCAATCACAAATTTTGTGCTCTGTCATTGCATTTTTTTTTTTTGAGAGTTGCACATCAGGGTACATTAAAGTGTATGTAACCTACCATGTGCACTCAACACAGAAGTATATAAACTGGCCTTAAAGGCAGGTACACATGAGGTCTGTGCGGGACTGATTTTTTTATTCCCGCCAGGTTTTCTTCCGCACCCGACCGATCCCGCTGTTTATTATTTAGTCTTTTTTTCACCCACTGCCCGCTTAGAATTATTTTCTACCCGACCTGATCGTTCCCGCTAAATTTAGATCCTGCAAATATGTCTGATAATCTAATAATCCATATCGTATGCAAATATTTGAGAGCTGGCTTCTGTGTTCCTTCTTGACTTGAGTTGTTTACATGCTATGTCACTTCACTACGTCAGACTTGCTTTCTGACTTGTCGCTGAATAACCAGTCAGAGCGCTTTCTATAGCTGATGACAGATGGCTGAATCAAGCCAACAAGCCCTGATGTTATCCCGATGAGAACTGACACTCGGAACACACCAAAGCAACTAGCCGGACCAATGCTGACATAATTTGAAATAAATCTCTGGTTATACAAGCATTCAGGTGTAATACTCTGTACTCGGTGTCTGAGAGAAAGCTTTCCATGTCAGTACAAGACAAGTAACCCATCAAGATCTTTTTCATGACTATTTGATAACATTTAAAAAAGTTTTAGTTATTCACGTTAATGTCAAGAATAAACACTAGACAAAACTGCTTTCCCTCCAAAGGAGATGGGGAAAAGAAGTCCTTTAAAAAGGAAGACACTTGAATCTGATGTTTACATTTTAAATATAAAAATTATAAATGAATTAAACATTACAATATAACAAGGGTCACTTTATAATAAAATGGCACATAAATATTTACGATTGCCCTTTCTAAATACATACAAATATTTACATAATTTTGCATATTGTTTAGGCTATGAATGCTACTAATATGACAAGCTGAACAAGATCACTGCAAATTCATAAAAAGCAACTTTATAATAAATGTTAACGCAAGTGTGTGTGATTTGCAACCCTCTAGTTGAGAACAAGAATTGTAAACCATTCAAAAACACTCAATTTAAATATCAAGGGCCAGGTTTACTAAACAGGGCAAATTAGCAGGAGACCACAATCCCATAAAAGTGTAGATCAGAATGCAAATTGTGCAGGCATTTCTTCTGAAAGTGTGCAAATTAAACAGCACAGATGCAACAGTCTACCTACATTGTAATTAAGCGTATGGTCACAAACAACTGAGCCAATGATAATCATTACGTTTGAAAAATATTTTTGTTATTCCAAATAGAAAATTCACCCGACTCTACAATGTGCTCTGTTATTTGCATTAGTCCAGCAAATACTATACCACGTCAAACATGGAGTGAGGGAAACTCCAACAAATGCATATGCCAAAAACCATAATAAACTAATTTAATTAATATAAATTACAAATAAATATAATTAAGTCCACTAGTCTAATAATACAGTCTAAACAGTAATCAATATATAGACCATTTTGAGGGATGTAAACAATAACAATCGTCCTAACGCATTTCCTGTTTTACATTTTTTATTTCCATTGCTTCCGTGAATCCTAAAAGGTCCACATATTGATAAATAATGTCACAACAGCTGTTTTTCAGAGTGATATGTAGGCCCAAACGGAATCTGTATGCGCAGAATTCTGCAGATTTCCTCAGATTTTTAGCTTGTCATTAATTCTGTTTATTTACTTGTGTAAATGTGTGCAAATTTACAGTTATTCAGTTTTTTATTAATTTCAGTAATATTATTGACCAATATGAAAATATGCATATGATTTATTTACAATACAATTTGTAAAGTAATACTTTCTGTCTTTTAGTAGATATATGAGACACTTGCTTTGTTTACCAAATAAAGTGGATTTAATTGGATTTGCATATTAAACATTAAATTAAAAGTTAAATTAATAGTTATTATTTTATTATTCCTATATTAAGTTTTTAGTTATGATACTCCCAAAATCATTTCGTATAAACCAGCAGATTTTTAACAAAATTCTGCGCAGAAATATTACAAATTGTCCGCAGATTCTGTCTGGCCCTAGTGATATGACAAATGTATCATGATATACGTCATCTCATATCCTGATAATGATGTATATCATCAACATTGTACCTTTATATATAGATCATATGGAAATCACTTTTTTTTTTTTTTACATTTTAAGGTATATTCTCAAAAATGTACTCATTAATATGCGATAGTTTTTCTGACTTGATTGAGAACTTCTGGGTAAATGTTTAATTCCAGGCCCTACAAACATGCAAAATGCACATACCACACTTTTAAGTATGCAAATTTTTCACTATGCTGTTATTCAGGTTTCTACCTGCATCCCTGTGGAGGCGTGTAAAATTGCAGTCATGCAAATGATGAAAAAGTATTACAGTAAGCAATGCATTTTTCCAACACCACGATATAGATGAAAGAACGATATGAAACAAGACTTATTTCTTCAATATGATACATGTATATATTGTAGAGCCCTAGTTTGCACTGACGCAAACATTTAGTAAATCTGGCCCCAAGATAACCATGTTGTTTAGTCTACACTAAAAGTGATTGCAGCCCAGGACAAAATGTCTCTTACTTCTGACGTGCTTGTCTGAGGAACAATCTCGCTGAGTGAAATGACTTCCATGTCCAAACTTTCCTCTGATGAATGACCAGCTACACTGCTGCGGCTGAGGGGAAAAACAACCAAAATCAAGAACTTGCATCAAGAGATGATGCACGTTTATTAAGAGCGAGAGTGCATCAAGTGTATGTGATGGAATGCAGTAAATATTATTACTATAGTGTAATGGTAGCAGAACTTTAAAGACTAATCTAATCACTGTCTAACTGTCACAAACCTGAGAACTGGAGTGTTTGTGGAGAGTCGAGAGTTAACAAGAGAGGTTGCTGACAGGGTGGTATCAGCCGAGCTGCTTGTGATATCATCTTCAGCAACCTGTTGAGGAAGCAGGTCAGGACGAGCGGTTTGCACACCTAGGAAAAGAAGAAAAGAGTTGATAACGTTAGTCAATACTGATTTATTAAGAGTTGGTGGAGAAATGTACAGGGTTAACTGAAGAAACAAAAAGCTTCTCATAGCTGATAATCAAGGTAAACATTCAAGGTCTTATTCTATGCCTGCTAGCCAGATGATTCAGAAGTAAAAACCTTAGAGAGAGAACTTTTTTGAGAGAACTTATTGATTCCTAAAGTTTGAGAACAAGGCTGACATTGTCTATGTGAATGCTTTAGGGGGCAAACATTTGCAGCGCTCATTCTCTCCGTTAACACACAAGGGCATTTGATTATTAAAATACACAACATTTTTGATTATGTAATCACTATTATGACTGAAAACAAAGAAAGCATACAAGTTAGACCATGCCCTTTAGACCCTCTTGATTAGAAAAAAAGAAAATAGAAAAACAAATCCTGAATGGCAACATGCAATAAAGTTAATGAATTAATTAAATGAAGCAAAGATTAAAACAATGTATTTAATGTGGTGGAAAAATTCATTTAAATTATTACTAAAACGTTGATTTCTATAAAACTTCTCTTTCTTACTAGAAACATCATATATAAAGAAAAATATGCTTTCCTAAAGATGATACAAAAACAAATATCACAAAAAGGGTCATTGGGAAGGTGGTCATCTGCTTTTAAGCATCTGCATTCAATAAGTGTGAATCCTAGCCCTTAAAAGTAAATGCTCTAAAGAGAACTGGATGTGAACCGTGTCAAAATGGGCCTTGAAGCAAAGGAAAGAAGATAAAACCTGGTATCTGGCTAGCCTGTGTGTCGCACTCTGCAGCAACCGGTATTCCTGTATGACTGTCAGACCTGTTCTTTGCAAAGAATAAAATCTTTTTTGGAAGTAAACATCGTAAGCTTTGTCTCTTGATTAGTAAGAGTCTCTTTATTTGAAATTGCCACGACAAATGCCAGAAACCTAATGTTTTATACGAATCTCTGATTTTCAGCAGTCTAATAAATAATAAATATGATCTTTAAATTAGATATCTAATTTCATTAAAGTTTAAATACATTTTTTGACTAGTCGACAGTCAAAAAAAAGTATTTGTAGACAGATAAAATAGCCTTACATAATCTAATCAAACATGCCAGTAGGTTATATACATGCAACGTGCAGCACAGGACCAGGAAGTACAAACTCGTTATTTTAACTCGTCAGTGTTTGAACAAGCTTTGTTGTAAATGAAAGTGTACATGTACACATGACAGGCAGCAAAACTTTAAGAAAAGCTTTACCGATACTAGCAACTACTACTCATGTACAATGAGAATAGTCTATTTTTTAGGATAGTAATATAGTGACTGTTTTTCAGCAAGTCACTCTGTATGCACTTTAATTAAAACATTAACATGACAATTGTAATATTGCCTTCATAAACCTATAAAGCAAATTAATATGGAACAACAAAAATAACCAACTAGAGTTTTTAGTGTTGACTAGCAGCAACATTAGCATTTAGTTGCCTAGTCTTGCTTTAAAAGTAACTTTTTTCCTCAATAAACTATTTTATTCTGCCTACATTTATTTGTTCCCCATTTAAAACCATTGACTTTTCAGGTTTTCCATCACCAAGGATACCATTCATACAACAAACAGCAGGTTTCAGTAACCTCAGCCGGTATAGAAACATGGCTAATGATTAACATCTAAGGCATTTAGTAGACATTATTATCACCAGAGTATGATATTGGACGAGCATTTAAAGACTTTGGCTGTTATCTTGTCAGCTATCCTGTTTATCCCTCTTATCTCTCCAAGTCTCGTCATACCGCTGTCTCCTTGAGGGTCTTCACTGCTCCACATCTGCGGCTGGGTTTGTTCTGCTGCTACAGGAAGGGATTGTTGATGTGATTGTCCAGATACTGCAATGTTTGACTTCTTCCCAGCAGACACGGGTCCTAAGCGGCTTCTCTTTGAGGGAGAAGTTTTCACTAACAGAATAAAAATGATTTGAAAACATCCAGAACTTTCAGACCTTTAAATGCATTAGCCAAAGATGATCAAATCCGACTCACATTGCGATTTTCTGAAGACTGTGCTGCACATAAATTTCTGGAAACGATCTGCATAGAAACTGGGCCGGTGCACAGACACAGTGTCCTGCAGACGAAAACATCAAACAAAGGAGAGAAAAAAATGAATGCACAAACTGCATCTGTAAAGTTAGCTCAATGTTTGATATAAAGCGACATACCCCATCATGCAGCAGAGCTTTCCACGAGTGCTCCAACTTCTTTACAAGCCTAAAAAACACAATGTTAAAACAAATGATGCATCCAGAATTTCATTGCATCCCTAATTCATAATGAAGAATGCACACAGATATGGAAAAGCAGTTTACCTATAGGACTGAAGTATATCAATGATGCCAATGAAAACCAGAAATCTTTCTCCTTTTGAGTTGAATGCTGGAATTCCTCCCATGCTGCAAACAACAAATATGGCGCATTAAATAATATGCAGGTGAAAAGTAATAGTAACAGCAGAAGAAAACACAATGCTTGTACAGTAATCCAAAAAAGCAACCTTTGGTAACACTTCATTTTAAGTGTCAATTCCCACTATTAACAACTGGATTATTACTCGCCTATGATCAAGATACTGGCTGTTTATTAGTTCTTAAGTATGAACTTATTCTACATCCCTTACCACACTCAAAACCTAAACCACTACTATCCACTACTACCACTACTACCTTACTAACTATTATTAAGCAGCAAATTAGTACTTTATTAAACTAAAGTGGAAAAGTTAATGGTTTATTAATAGTTAGAATTGAACCTTTCCAATTTTTGGCACCTTACACTTGAAAAATGTGACAATTTTAGTCAGCACAACTGTTTTCATGACTATGTTTCATGTTTCAAATAAGCATGGTGAAAGATTTTCTAAAGGATCCTAGGACCCTGCTAAATAATCTGCATCACAGGAATAAAATACAGTACTGTGCTAAAGTCCTAAGCACTTGTCCAGCTTTGTTGGCATTAACAATTTTGCACAATATATGATCAATTAGCCTTTTTATTAAAAACAAACGGAAAATATAGGAAATTTTAACAAAAACAACAACAGCACAACATTTCCTCGTCAAGCAAAAGTATGTGTTTAACGTAGATTCACTTGGCACCAAGCACAGCTTGCTTTGTTGTCCTGACATTTTCTGAAATAATGTGCTGTGTAATATTAGGCTTCTTTTAGCACTTTTCAGAGTTGATTCTCTAAACCAGAGTTAAGTTTAGAATGTCATATCTTTCTTTTTTTTGTCCAGGGGATCTCATACACCTTCAATAATATTCAGGTCTGGACCCTGTGGAGGCCATTTCATGGCTATCTGTGTTTCATCATCTATTTTTTTTTCTCCAAATAGGATTTAACTGCAATTAGCAGATCATTATCATGCCAAAAATGAAAACTATTACCACTGAAGTCATTTCTTGAAAGATTAGCATAATTGATTAAAATCATTTATACTTTTCCAACATTCACAACTAGGCATGAGACGATAACCGTTTTCAAGGTATACCGCGGATTGGAAAAGTCAAGGTTTTAAAACCGCCAAAATTATCTGCTATACCGTTCCTATGATGCATGTAAGATTTTTTTTATTAATGTTTCTTTAGGACAACAGTATCTCCTGCAGGAAAGAAATGCAAAAAACATTTTTAATTGTAAAGAAATTAGTGTTTTAAAAAACTAATGAAGACAGCAGAAGTCAATGATTCATTTGAATTATTTAGCCTGGCATGTTTACTGTTCTAAAATATTGTTTCAATGTTTCTTAAAATAAAATATATTATGTTCAAAGGGGAAAAAGTTTGTGTTTTTTACCCAGACATTTATAAGGAACATATTTTACAGCAATAAACACAATACTGTGATGATTTTATTTAAGGTTATCATACCGTCAGAATCTTATATCGGCCCATGCCTATTTACAACTCCTTAATTCAGAAAATAATCGCTAACAACACTGCTAGAAATGCAGCTCAAACCAGGACAAACAGCCTTTCTCTAACATGGTCTTTCACATGTTTTAATCAATTAAACCAAAATAATACAAACTCCAACCTAACTCCTTTCCTAACAAACCATACATCAACTGAAAGATAATTTATTTACTTTGTATAAATCGCAATTAAAAATAAATTTACAAAAAAAACATTTACACTTATGGTTGGTTTTGTGGTAAAAGGTCATATACCCACTATACCATAATTCTCAAACTGGATTCCAGGAGGGCCGCAGCTGTGCATAGTTTTTCTCTAACCCTAATCAAACTCAGCTGATCTAACTAATCAAGGTGTTCAAGATGGTGTGAGTTGGAGGTGGTTGAAGCTAAACTATGAGTAAACTATAAGTTTGAGACCACTGCATTATACCATCAGTAAACCAACAGATTTTATGTTGGCCTAAAACTTCTGCACAATACTGTATATTAAATAAAAATAAAAATAAAAAACTAACCTTTCGTAGGGCTGTGGTGAAGTCTTGCTCTTGGACTCCCCTTGAATAGACTCAATGGCAGTACAGTACAGGGGCTTCTGGCCTGGTGCCTTTTTCTGGGTATCAGGCACTGCCGTAGATGTCTCTTCGCCTGCCCGGTGCAAAATATGGATACCCACCAGAAGACTGTAGTCCATGATCTTGAAGCTTTGTAGTACCTACAGATAAAAAAAATAAGGGAAAAGATTTAGCATATGCAAAATGTAAAACTGGCTCAAACAATTTCTAAAAGAAGGGATTTATAAATATGAAGTTGCCCGATGCATTAATTAAACGCCCAAAATATTCAGTGATAAAACATTTGTGAGCTAACAGATTCAAGGATAATGTTTCCTATTAATACATTTAATGGGGTATATGCACACAAACTTTAAATTTTCAGTCAGCCAGCCCAAATTGCCATGTCTAAGATCTGATTTCTTTAAAAATCAGTGATCTTCACTGCCTGATTGATATACGATATAGAAATGTATTATACCCCAGTGTTTTCAATTGAGATTCTGCTCTAGTCGTGCATCTCGTTTTACCCTTGAACCACTTAATGAATGCTTAAGTCTATTGAACTGATTGTATTTCAATACATTACAACATCAATGCCGTAAAAGCAACCATATGAAATTAAAAATAGTCACATAAACCTTTCACCGGATGTTTATCATTGGCTGAAAAACACTAGCTGTACATATAGCCCATTTCAACATTTTGCTCTTACCCGACAGTCTCTCTGCATGGTCCTGCTGAGGGCAGTGTAGTGGTCATTCTCCAGCAATATGCCCTCAGGCATGTCCTGCATGAAGTCTAGGTCTTTATATGTGGGCACACCCTTGGACCTCTCTTTTGGTGAAGCGCGTCGCTTGTATGTGGAGCCTTTTAGGTCAAATTTAAGGTGCATGGGTACAGCGCGTGGCAGCAGGTTGTTCATCACCACTATTCGAATATTCTTCCCATCAGCCTGAACGCAGTAGAGGCCATAGAACTTGGGAAGCAGTGTGCGCATATTCTGGTTCAGGTTCTAAAAGATAAAGAGTAAAAAATATGTAGGAATCCACAAAACGATTAATAATAAAACAACGTTGATGTATAAACCCTGACTTACCATGAAGTAACCTGGAAGGAGTGTTTGCAAGAATTCTGCTTCTTTGTGTTGTACCGTCTTAATAATAAACTCATCATCACTAGAAACGTAGAAGAGAGACCCGCTCGCTCCAGAGTTAGACAACTCGATAAGGGGTTCATTACAAAGAGAGTACTGCAGAAAACACACACACACACACACGCACACACACACACACGCACACACACGCACACACACACGCACACACACACGCACACACACACGCACACACACACGCACACACACACGCACACACACACACACACACACACAAGTAAGAACATACACATGTTAATAATATATGAGTAAATGTATGTGAATAATTTACAACAGAAGTACACCACAGCATTTTTTTCTGGAAAATTTGTACATTTTTTGACATCTGAAATGTACAGACAATTGTATTCCAGAGAAATTGATATAATACAGCAAAAACAAAGGAAATCACATTTGTTTTTGTGCATAACGAAAGACATGAAAGTATTTTTATAGCATTTTACACACAATGGTAATTTCAGTTTCACTTTAGACAAATTAGTTTATGCCTGATGTTCATAACAAACGCTGTGTGAAAGCCGATATAACTGGTTTGCTTTACATGCATATTTTTCTTTCCATTACTGTTCTTAAACCTGTTAAATTAATTACATTATCCGTTAAGTGATGGCAACTAAAACATGATTAAATGTTTGTAAAGCTTTCAGTTATTCAGGGCTACCAGCAGCCAATTTGACCTACAATGCAAATTTTCCTCTCTTAACATAGTCATGTGTAACTTAATTAGCGGAAAATACAATACATTACATTTCCATTACTTGTATGTGCTTTTCCAGTCACATTTTAAAAATAATTACTTTGATTAAGAATAGTGTGACATTTAATTCTAAAGGCTACAATAATTTCCATTTAAATAAAAATGTAGGGCTGCAACAACAAATCAATTTTATCGCTAAAAATCTATTACTAAAAGTGCTGGCAACGAATTTCATAATTGCGACACATTGATTACTAAAAAAATAAAAAATACACTTTAGTTCAGCGTGGGGCAGAGTGAACACCATCTCTAGCGCTTTATAGACAGGGACGAGGAGGACGGGAGTCCAACAGCAGGGTAAATCACTACAGAATTCAACTTTTGTTCCGTTTTAAAGTGGGGACCGTAAAGTCCCTGGTGCTGGTGTTTTTACTCGTTATCCAGCTTGACAAGCATGACAAGTTAGCATTAGCTCATTTACCTTCAGAGCGGCAACTGAAAATTTCAAACTGAACTTTGGTGCGCTGGCTGGCACGGAGCCAGAGAAAGACGTATCATATTATCACAATTATGCAGCGTTTTAACCGCCTAATGTTTATTTTATGTTTTAGACATGCAAATACACACAAGTTCTAGTAAAACAATACATTTAGAGTTTGAAAAACACACAAAGAAGTGGTATAGTTACTATGCATTGCAAGACTAAAGACACGTTTTTATTCTCTCGCCTTTTTTTGCATGTTTTTTTCTCTGTTGTCATGTATAGCTACACTGCAAAAAAGCTTTTCTTACCTAGTAATTTTGTCTCGTTTCCAGTCCAAATATGTCAAAAATCTTAAATAAAGTTTATAAATGGCATGAGAAAATTAAGTGATGCTTAAAACTTCAGTTTGAGATTATATCTCATTAAGATTATTTTTCTTACCCCATTGGCAAATAATTTTGCTTGTTTTAGGCAAAGAACCACTTAATTTTGAGGTGTCTTTTTCTGAAAACAAGACATAATTTCTTATGCTATTTCATGTGTCTAGAATGTATCTTGATTTAAAAAATGTTTAAATACTTGGATTGAAAGCAGGACAAAACTACGTAGTTTTTTATTTTATTATTATTATAACAGCTCAGGGATGTTCAAAGAGCAACTCGTTTGTGCACTTACTATAGATTGCAGTTCTGTTTTTGAGTAAAGTGTTGGAAATTAAAGCCTTTCCTGTTTTTTTTTTAAATTCGATTCATTAATTAATCGAAAAAAAAAAAAAACAATCGACAGAATAATCGATTACTAAAATAATTGTTAGTTGCAGCCCTATAAAAATCCCTTGACTAATCCAGTCCTAAAATACACAACTATTTAAATACTGGATACTTTCAGGAAATGGTGAGAACCGTGTTTAATGAGCAAACAAAATTACCAGGTAGTCATCAGGTCGGATCCCGAACATCTCTCTGAAGTATCGGAATGCAATGGGAGCGTACGTTTTAAACTTGAAGTCACCATGGTGATGACCTGGTGTTGAGCTACTTCCTTGACTGCGAGTAATACAAAGCAAAACACAGTTAGGTATGTGACAGTGCCTGACTACTGAAGCAAAACATCCCTTTAACTCACGGTTACTCACTAATGGACGTACCTGGGAAAGAAGATGCTTTCTACCACTTCAAAGTCTTGCATGAGCACATCTCTTTCTGGCTTCTGGCTCAAGCTTCCCACACTGTGTGTGATTCCTAGCTGAATGGCACCTTTCAGAGCAGATGATGTTGTCTGAAGAGTTCACGATAAGCAGAGTAAAAAAAACAAGATAGCGTGTGTAATACAGGAAATAAGAAACCAGTTCTGTGATTACTCCAGGTAAACATCAACGCTAGAAACATTCTGATTCAAATGTATTTGTAGGTATTTAAACAATGCATGTGACCTAATAAAACTCTAAAAACCTGCTAGTCTTATCTGTATGTACCATTTACTGGGTTTATCATCTACAGTGCCACAAAAAACATAAATAGCACTGTAAATATGATGCAGTTGTATAAATAGAAGGCATAGTATAATGTGTCTCATTTTTATATGAATGAGGTGTTTGCAGACGTATAAATGATGCTGAATGTTGTAAACACATACAGTATTGTAAGAAAGAAAATCTGACCTGTCTCACAATGAACTGCCATATCATATCTATGTAATATCAACTAACAGATAACAGAACAAGCAACAGTTTGCAAATGATTTGACAGTTTGAGGACTGGAAGTTGAACTGCTGATACTCTTGATCTGGTCTTATCCATAACACACTACTATTTGTAAACATTTACTGCTTTGAAAGATGTGTGTATGTTATATTTCTATAAAAGTTAGATATCTCGCACCTTTTTATATGTGGTCTCCCCAGTTGGGTCAATCCCTCGGTGACCCAAGGTCTTTTTGTTTGTCTGGGATGAACCCATGGTACTCAGACCCTAAAAAAAATGAGCGCTCAGTAAATAAAACAGACATTAAGACAAAAAAAAAATCCAGATTGTTTGAACCATTCATGATGACAAAGCAAAATTTACAATAAATGCTACTGTTTTCTGGAAAATACATTTTTATTATTCAAAACACTGCGACTTTTATAACAAATTTCTGTTAATAGCCATCCAAAAATGTGAATTAACTTTATGCACAAAACTGGAATTTCGCATAAAAGACGTGCGAATAAGGCAGTGTGTCCATCAAACGAGACAAAAAGAACATAATCGACACTTCCTAATTACCTGGCGCCAAATATCAACAGTAAAAACTGAATTTGCTATGGTAGGAGAAGCTGTGTGAATCTTTTCCTTATTTATCAAATGACTTGCACCTCAGAAGACAAATGCCAACATGCAGTGAACGCTTGGTGGCGTATGAAGGCGTGAGACGCGGAGCAAAGATGCTCTTGATTGTGGAGGTAATTAATAATAAAATAGCACTAATACTGAAATGGTTAAGGCATTTTAGAATGACCAAAACAACATTTCAGATGTTTTACAATGTGCTCAGCCTGCTTTGTTCATTTACACACATTTTTATTATCACATGATCTCTTATAACAAAATCACATGAGTTTTTTTTTAATGCGCATAATAAAATTTGTTTGGTAAAAGTGTTTCCATTGTAGTTTACTAGCATCTTTTCTTATCGAATAAAAAGTTTATCCTACTCAGTTATGCTCATATGTTTTTTTATGCGCATTTTTTTTTATTTATGCACATCTTGCCGTTTCCATCAACAGATTTTTTCATCTCCAACATGTGCATAAAATAGGATGGAAACATAGCTAATGTCAAGCAAGTGCACACTGGTGCTATCTAAGTGATGCGAGTATCTGAATAATGTATTTTTCCACACATAGTTTATCGTTTCCAAATTACACATGTATAATGTTTCACCATTTATTTCTGAATGTATTATAAAATGTGACTCACACACCAACACAACTTAAAAGTTTCTTTTTCTCAGAAATGCATGTTTTTACAGTGTGAATTATAGTTAGGGCTAACTTATCTTTCAGAAAATATGCTACATATGCTGCATCCAAATAATGAAATTATATAATGCACTCTAAGAAATACTAATATTCTATACATGGCATACGTCTATAAAATATCTTATTTTTAAAAGCTTATTTTAATTTTTTTCAAGTTTTAAAAAGTTACAACTGAGAAAGCATGCTGTATACAAAGCATATTACAAATGAGTAATGCAAAAAGTTGTAAGTGGCTGACAGCAGTATTGGTAACAGAGTTACCAAAAGTAAACAAGGCAAGCATAATGGAGACAGTTGATTAGTCATGTGATTATTGAGGTAAAGTTGGTTTTATATTCACACATTTGTACTTTGGTGTTCAATAAAATAGTAAAGCAGAATTTTAAAAGGCTAATAAAGATTTATCATAATGATGTACTGTTATGACATGGCCCCTTTGTTGTTTACTTGCTACTTTTAATTTCTGTTCTGAATTCACATGGAACTATGATGAATGCACTCACACTAGGCAATCCGAACCCTGTCTGTTAAACTGAACAGTTGCATCATAGATAATGCAAGCATGCTCTGGCTCGGAAGGCAAAATGCAGTGTGAGTGCAGGCCGTCGGGGAAGAGGGGAGGGTGGGCAATCGCACTTCGGCGCGGTTCAAGGCAACTGTACCTAGTGTGAGTATGCCCCAAAACAACATTAACTCAAATGAACTTACTCTGAACAATGTTGTGCAATGATAGACATTGTCTGCTAATATAATTTCCCCATTTAGAATTTGCAAAGAATACCTTTCTGAAATTATATTAAGGAGGTGAAAGTCCGAATGTGCGCATATAAAACCAACTTAAAATAGTTGGAGCATTTTAATTACTTGCACAAGCATCTCGCATAACTTACCATTGTATGCTACTACAACAGATGAAAACCACCAATACACCATAACCATTAAGGTCTGTTACCTAACTAATCCGCTTGTTAAGTGTGACGTCACGCAAAGCGGTTTCCAGGTACAATCGCTATATCAAACTGTATGGGGAGATTCATCAAATGGTAATAATAAATGTTTACAAAGCAATGTATTACTTTCAAAAATCTCTATCACAATATATATATATATATATAGATATATATATAGATATATATATATATCAATGCCTAATATCGGATGACCAAAAAGTGATTATTTTTACAAATTGTTAAAATTTTGGTATTTGTGATGCAGCAAGTCCTGAGACTGATGTGAACACTATGATTTTATATAAAACTCACTTTAATGTGTGACATGACTAAAAAGTGGTCATAAATGAATACTTTCTCAATTCAAATGAGTAGCGGCTTGGAATTTATATTGCAATGCATATAGAATTGATTACTTTTGCATGAACCTTTTTTGCCAATTTCTCGCTTTTTAGTCCAATACCACCTCAAGCAAAACTTTTTTTTGTCAATTATAGGATTTTTATTTAAAAAATTTGGCATTTCCATTATTCAATTGATGATGCAATACTTCAAATTGCGCATTAACACAGGGCAATGGAAACAGGGCTAGTAACTGAAGTTTGCTTAAGCTCTGCAGAATATAGTGAAAGCTGGCATTAAAAGATCTCAATCAAAAGATCTGCCAATTCAGTAAATAAAACACCAAAATAACAGTAATGATGAGAGTAGAATAGCAGAGTGAGCCAACTTACTATATAGAAAAAGTGAAAGGACTTGCACTGATTAGCAAAACAGCTATGAGTACAAAAAAAGTGGGTCACAAATGTGAAACTATTACTAAGGCAAAAGAAAGGGCTATAATTACCTCTGAAGAAGCCATCTTTCGATTTCCAGGAGTACCTATTAAATAGAATAAAAGTGTCAACAGTTCATCAAAACTTATAAAATGCATGCGGATTAGTAGGAAAATCCTTTTTTATAATCTACGATGCCCTTTTATTCTTCTGTTTTGTTTACAGCTAGTTATGAGTATGAGTTTTATGCGATTCTTGCCAAGAAGTAAACAAGAACGCAGAACTAATTTTTCAGGTATGTGAAGCACGAGATGAGGTTATTTCCAAGGTTTCATATTTTGTCTAGTATGCATTGATATTCTACAATTGAACAAAACCTCAAACTATATGTAAAGTCACTATATTTCGCTTTTGTGTGAAACTACACTACAAACAAGATGCAAAATTTTGCAAATGTTGATGTAAAAGAAGCAGTTTACACTGAGTCGTTAACCACAACTATGAGTGCAAACATGCAGCATGCATTGACACCTGGGTTTCAATTCCTTTGTTCTTCCAAGAAAACACTGTAACCCAATCACACCAGCTAAGTGTATAGTGACACCACACTTTCAATAACAAAGACAAGCAGTCACGTTTACTACAGACAACCTATAACGATGAAACTCAAATCAGAGATCATATGCAAACACAGGAATGTACCTCTTGGCTGGAATAACCCTCAACACACAGACATCTATGAAAACAACAATAGTTAAATAATAAAAAAACTTTAGATCTATATTGCAAATATAAATTACAGACCATTTCAATGTGGTCATGTCATTGGCCCATGAACATTTCCTGCTTGTTATCAAACTATTTCATAACTGTAAGAAGAGGCAATTCAATCCTAACTTAATGTTAAAACAGCAATCATAACATTATTTATCAATATGTGGCTCTTTTGGATTCTCGGAAGATATAGAAATTAAAAATGTAAAACAGGAAATCTGTTCAGAGCATTGTTTTTGTTTACATCCCTCAAAATGGTCTCAAAATAATAAGCACCTTTAATACCTGATATTGCTACACAAATGTTATATATACACTGCTAAAAGCTAAAATCTTGCACTAAGCCATTAAAATCAGAAAATCATTACAAAATCAATGATATATTACTGTTTTTTGATGAAGCAAAATAAATGTATTATTTTTGAATGAGGTGTGTGTGTATACAAACTAGGGTTGCACGACTTACCAGTACTTCACTAGCATGTGATACTTGTATGGCTATAAAATACTGAAGGTGCCATTGTAGTCTGCAAATGGTAGTATCGTCACTAACTGTTTTACAATAGTTAATGTTGCACACGGAAAAATCAATAAAATCACACATTTGTGCTGGCAAATAATCAATAGTTCACTTTATTTTACGTTTATTTTAACTGTCTGCATATGGGTTGTAGTTTGCTGCAGTTATGACAGATCATACGGCATGACCAAAGATTTATTTATTAATTAATTTTATTATTATTGCAATAACAAAAGAGTCACAGTATATACAAAAAAAAAATCAGAGAAAGTCTGTACAAATGATTGTATGTTCTTAATAACACTATCTGTACATTCTCAATAATAAGGGAATTCTAAATTGAATTCAAGTATTATGACTAGGCATTAGGGCTGGGTGGTATATCGAGTTCTGGGGGTATATCAATATGATTCCCCAACGCGATGCAGTATTATCAAATATCTTTCATATCGATATGGTTAGAGGCCACACGTGTGCATTCTGCGCGAAACAGACCACTCCAAGGTAGCACGCGAGCTCCACTTGCACAAATGAGCGCATGCGCAAATGAATGATTCACTCCGTGAGTCATACAAAACATGTTAAAAATTAACGAACCGTTCAAGAACGACCCATCACTACACGCGACATGAAGGAACAAATCTGACTCCCTCTTGCGTGCACGCACGTCACACCGGTTTATCAGAAACCTTTTATCGTAAAGTGGCACCACACTTTTGATCATTTATCAATCGTTTCTTCTGCAATTGACAGCAAGAACAAACATAGAACACCTGAATGTGTTCAAAAGAATAAAAAAAAATCAAAAATGCGACAAATTTATACCACATTTTGAAAGTGAAACCACCTCATTCACTGATTATGAGTTCAGTATTACACGACGGTCTCTTCGTTACATTTACGTTATAACACATTTAGCTCTGCCTTCTGGTCTGTTGTTACATATTGACTTCAATTCCGATTATATTCTAATCATTGTATTTGTTTATTCTGTTTAATTGATTTACTTATTTTAGCCCCTTAACTAGAAGACGTGATTTGTTTTGTGTGTGTGCCTAGTGTACAAACGTTTGGTGGTTTAAACGATTATTAAAACTTTTTTTAAAAAGTTAAATAAAAAAAAACATGCATTTGTCTACCAAACATTTCTTTTTCTATTTTAATATCGCACTGTTAGCTACTCAATAACAATATAAGAATGATAATTATAGTGATGATAAAAGCAGGGAAGGTTTGAATTATATTTTGCTCAAAAACTGCTTAATTAAGTTTTAATAAAGGCTTTGACTCTCAAGTAACCATTTATTGGAAAATAAAGGATATATATCGTATATCCTCATTCCTCCTAAAAATACTAAGATATGATTTTTCACCAGTAGATATACCTACAGGGCATAGGACAATAACCGTTTGAAGGTATACTGCAGTTCGGAAAAGTCAAGGTTTTAAAACCTCTAAGGTATGTGTAAGATTTTTTATTACATATTTTGTTTGTTTTTTAGGATAACAGTATCTCCAGCAGAAAAAAAAAAAATCCAAAGATGCCATTTTAAATTGTGTTTTTGAAACTAATGAAGACAGCAAGTCAATGATTCATTTGAATATAGCTTGACGTGTTTACTGCTCCAAAACATTAAAAATCTTTCAAAAAATAAAATATATTGTTTTCAAAGGGGAAAAAAGTTTTTTTTTACCCAGTTATTTAAAAGCAACATATTTTAGAGCAATAAACACAATACCGTGATATTTTTATCCAAGGTTATCATACCGTCAGAATTTTATACGGGCCCATGCCTAATTATGACATATAAAATAAAGTATTTCTGACAATTAGTTTTATTTCGTAGATTTGAGTTAATACAACTTGGTATCATGATACTTCAGTTGGCATAGTACCGTGGCCTGAATTTATGGTATCGTGAAAACCCTAATACAAAGTAATAAAATATGCACACACAAACACAAAGATAAATGTGTATATAAACAATTGGTGATTGTTTCCTCATAGGGTTATCTACCTACTCAATCTTTCCAGTAAGGAACCCCCAAGTCTTATTATCTAGACACAAGTAAAATTGCTTCATCCACATTAATAAACAGTCAATGGAAATAAACTGCTCTTACTGGAGTCTGCTCCATCCGTGGAAACTACAGCCGGCGCAGCCATTTTCTGGCGGAAGTTTCATATGGTCCTGCTTTGTTTTCACTTGTGGTTTTTACCCCACAGCCCTGGGAAACGAACATGTCCAAATAAAGTGTGTTAGTCAACCTAAAACCTAATAGGAACTAAACTAAGGGACAATTACAACATTTACTCATTTTAGTATGGCAATAATATGCATTGGTATGTGCTAACGTTGTTCATCGTGCTAGTTAGTTTGTTGTGCTGTCGTGCGTTTACCTTCTTCTTTTTTCTTCCCTTCTCTTCTTTATCTTCAAATGCAAAAAATATTGGCATATTAGAGATTTAACGAGTAAAACCTCACAATAACAGCAGACGAGAGTGCTTACCTCAACTTATTCACTCCGTTGTTCTCCAGAAATCCAAACCGGTATCGTTTAACTTTACTTTACCGTTCCCAGAACGTCTCGGTGCCTCGCGGGAATCTTTAAGGTGCTCGAAATTGTTGCTATTGTTACTTTAGCGGGCTCGTCCGAAGTAAATAACCCGCTGAACCGCACGGAAACGTCCTCCGTTCCTCGAGCCTCCCAAAACAAGCGGAAGTGACGTTGTTGCGCTGTCCCGCTGGGCGCGGTAGCCGAGCACCAACTCTCTTGCTCAGTGCAGGGGGCGCTCGACTGACACAAAACCATCAGAATTCAGCTTCATTCATTCGTTTTTTGATACTTTGAAGATATTTGGTTATCCATAAACGTAAAATGTCAGGTTTGGCGTGGTAAATAACCAGGGACCTGTACATAATCTTTGTTTTGAACTTATAAGATACATAAAATAGTCAATAAATATTTAAATACGTAATTATGCACAAACAACAACAATTTGAGAATACAATAAATGTTCATCAATTAACATAGGCCTACAGGAACTTCCATAAATCTGTAATCAGTGAAGTGTCTAAAAAAAACTAGTTACAATGAGTGGCAGTATTTTCCTCTCAAATCTCAATGGAATTTAAGGGGAGGGGGTTATAAATAACACTTCAAAAATTTATAAAGGCCTTTTGGGCAAATGCATTTAATTTTACAGAATACAAAGACAATATGCATAGTGAAATCAAAAGAGATATCATTGTGATACATTTCTGTCAGTAAACTTGTTAAAATAGCAAATATTTTCGTTACAGATACATTGAAGGGCACCTATGATGAACAGAACTGTGTGTATGTATAGTCAGGGGCGGATTTAACCAATAAGCAAGGTAAGCAGCCGCTTAGGGCCCCAGGAAATCTAGGGGCCCCCAGTAAATATCTAGAAATATAAATTCTACCAATAAACTACATAACATTTTCTACCATATATATATATATATATATATATATATATATATATATATATATATATATATATATATATATATATATATATATATATATATATATATATATATATATATATAATTTTTTAAATTTTTTTTGTGAGAGTAATAAATACAATTTTAACATAATTAAATATTATTTTGTATACAATCAAATATTATATTATTATTATAATGTATTGTTATGTAATAATGATAATATTACCAAATAAAATATCTAGCATGGAGCAGTCCAGCAGTCAAATATATTCTATATTCTAATCATGTCTAAAATACATATATTCATTATTTTTAGTTGTAAATTCATTTTAAGAAAATTAATTACTTAAAATGTAGAGATTGCATTAATTTAATATGTCAATTTTAAAATGTGATTTAGTGATATAAAAAACAGCAATATTAAAAATTAAATAAAAGTAGAAAGGGTGTATTTCAGGACTTTGGCCCCATGGCTGGAATTGCTTAGGGCCCCAAAATCACTAAATCCGCCCCTGTGTATAGTGTGTCCACTGTCATATTGGAGTGATATAAACCCAACAAGTCTCTTTTTTAAATTTCCTGACATTAAAATAAGATCCAAATGAAATTATGAGTTCTTTTCTGACATTTCACCTCCAAATACATCTACCCAGCAAAAATACTTTTCCTTTTTATGAGATAATGAGTAGCAACGGTTCTTCTCTAAAAGAGAAATCAAACGGTAGACACTGAAAAAAAAATATTTGATGATTTCTTGCCACTTTGGAAAGAAACAGAGTGATAGTGAAATGGTCAAATGGTATTTTATTTTGAAAATGTTTCTATGGCATGCATGTGAAGACAAATATACTGATGTGTAGAGTCATATTTTTCACATTTTATGATATATTCAGACTCTAGTGATACTAAACTAATGCTCAGGTTATCAGTCAGACTTTAACAGGCATTGGGATCCCAGGTGAAAAACCTGTCAGGTGGTATTATGGGTGCAATATAACCAGGTAGAGGTTGGTAATAAGGGTTAGGAGCCTCTTTTTCAAAGCAGTCCCACCTTTCCCCTCCTTTCCTCTCACAGCATTCATGGACCAGGGTCTTGGTGGAGAACTCCTCAAGGCAGAAATAAGACAAGGCAGTTTCCCACTGCAAAAGAAGAGAGTAAAAAACAAATCTGTTCAGCAGATACATTTAAAGGGGTGGTCCAGAGTGTATTTTTAAGACTTGGTTGTGTTTATAAGATGCAAAGCAATGTGTTCTCATGCTTCATTTGTAGAAAATCACGTTATTTTTTCATATATCTTACTTTGATTATATACAGCTACTCAGCTAACATGAAAACGACTGTCATATTTCCTAGTGCCTCAGAAACACTGCACTCAAGAGGCTCTGATTGGTCAGCTAACATAATGTGTTGTGATTCGTGGATAGGCTCCATTCACCAGAAAAAGCATCACGCCTCTATCACGTGCTGTGTGTATGCTATGTAAAAACTGTCAGTCAGAGTAGCTGTCAGCCGTAGCAGTTTGAGCCTGAATTACACAGAAAATGAAAAAGACACAACTGAACCGCATGTCTGCTCTCTAAAATAAAGTGTCTTTCACATATATTCAGGTTATAAGCATGTGTAAGTAGTATGAAATGTTCATATATCTTTCGCAAGTTTGTTATTTGAGATGTATAACGCAGGGAAAGCTTCTACATAGAGAGACACTGCAGCACTGGTGAATATAGGTGTTTACAGCAATTTAACGGAAAAATATGAATTTGTAGCTAAATTGTTAGTGGTGCCAAACAGCATTTACTTCTGTTTACATCCTTGTATACGTCCTTGCTACAACATATTGATAACGCTATTGTCATGATTACCAGCGATCTCTAACCACCAGAGGTTGCTGGTAAGCACTCACCCTCACAATAACTTATGGACTACAAATTCGCCATTCATGGACTACATTTTCATACATGCACTCCGTTCCACAAACACACATGCTTCCTCATTTTCACTGATTACACTTGCACCAGCTGAGGATTGTCAGAGACTGATTACACACACTATTTAAACAACACACACACTCCCTGCCTTTGCCGAGTCTTGTTTTACTGTAAAGTGACAATTCAACGCGTTTCCTTAGTCTTGTTCCTCCGTGTTTTGATCTTTGCCTGGTTTCCCTTTCTCCTTGTCTGCCACCTGTATACCGACCTCTCGCCTGTGACTGATTACGATTCTGGACTGCCTTCATACATCTGTTTGCACCTGTGTTGACCATTGCCTCCCTGAGTTTGAATAAACCTGCATGTGGATCCTAAACCTCAGTTGTCTCTGTCACTCCCCGTGTTACAGCTATACACTCTGCATGTAATAGATCAATTTTAACAATTAATAATACTTACAGGTTGTGGCTCACAATCCACAGCTTCTATTATGGTTGAAGCTGCTTCTTCTTTAAGGAGCTTTTAGCCAAATCCAGCTCTGAACTGGGAGAGATTCTGGAAGCTGTCAATTGCTATACCTTTATTATAATTCTCTGGAACATAATAAAAATTAAATTGTAAGCTCTTCTCTCTTTGTGTCGTCCTTTGGAAGCCCAAATACAGAAACAGAACGAGCTTTGTGGAAACAGCAGCATTTGGATGGCATTTTAGCTTTCTCTGCTACATTACAGCATTACAGCAACTCTGGCCAGGCCCCTTCGTGAAGTGAATGCGCATGGTGAATGTGCATAACCTGAAGCATTTATGATCTCACTAGCCTGAATTTTTTTTTGTAGTCCCTTTGTTCGCTGTAGGCTTTGCTAAGCTAACACTGTAAGCCAATGTCTCCCTTTGCATAGAACATTGAGCGCCTTACATTCAGAGATGTTGTTTATGTTCACACAGCTACATTACACATCAACTAAAGTTTAAAATATGATATCGTAGTGGACCACCACTTTAAGTTTGGTTTATGTTACTAATGAATACTCACTGCTTGTTTAGCGCAGCAAAGCATCTGTCCGTTTTTGTGGGCCAAACCTTCATAGCAGCACTGACCGAACCAAGCTTCGAGCCTGTTTATCGTCTTTCCAGCACGACGAGCATGAGCAAAACTGGATGGAGGGAAGCTTTCAGCAGTATATCTGAAGCGGCCTTTGCCATGAAGACAGAGCGAGTTGAGATTGTAAAGTGAAGGTCTGGCTGGAGGAAAGATTGAATCCATCAGGACATCAGGGTCCATGTTCTGTCCGGCTTAATGAAAGAAAGACCAAGATATCAATAATAATAAATACCCAGCTAGCAAATAATTTTGGCCCAGATTTGGCTTAAAGCTGGCACAGCAGGCATTCATGTGGACCAAACATGGCCCGGGATTGGCAGAGGTGGCACGGTCTTTAAGGCTGCACACAAGATTTGGGCCAGATGTAAAATGCCGTAGTTGGCCCTGATGTTAAAAATTTATTTGTGGGCCACGTAAATTTCACCTGTCTTGACCCACATTTCAAATACATTAAAATGATTTTTGAGTAAAGAAAAATATTCTACCAATCAGGTCGGTTTGAGAAAAAGCAGGCCCATTGTGTGTCTAAAGTGCAATGCTTCATGAAACACCAACATGTCTGGCCCAGTTCAGACCCAGTTATGAGTTATTAACTTGGCTGTGACTTGACCCAGACATGGTCCATGTTTGGCCCTTGTCTGGAAGCCAGACTTGGTCAAGTCATGTACCATAATTCACTGCAGCATGTGGGCCAAGCAAAACCTGATTGTGTGGACCAAAGCTGATCCAGAGAAATTTTGTTGCATGTGTACATTCAATTATTCATTCATTTTCCTTCGGCTTAGTCCCTTTATTCCACAGCGGAATGAACCGCCAACTTATCCAGCATATGTTTTACAAAGCGGATGCCCTTCCATGCTGCAACCCAGTACTGGGAAACATCCAAACACACTCATTCACACATATAAACTATGTACAATTTAGTTTATTCAAGTCACCTATACCTCATATCTTTGGACTTTGGGATAAACCCGGAGGAAACCCAAGCCAACACAGGGAGAATATGCAAACTCCACACAGAAATGTCAACTGAGCCAGTTGGGACTCAAACCAGTGACCTTCTTGCTGTGAGTCGACAGTGCTAACCAATGAGCCACCGTGGCACATAATAAATACATATCATGTAAAAAAACAGATGAATAATTGAAATTAGTAAATAATTTCTACTTTAAATACAGTTTCAGTGGGAATATTTGACATTTTCAGAGAAATATTTCCAGTCAAATTCATTTAGAAGATGCTTAACATGCTTTTTTTGATTTGCTCCAAAAAAAAGTAGACAATAAAAGCGGTAAAGGATTTTAAATAAGGCACATACCTCCTGGTGATAATAGATGAAGAATTAAAGCACTTAAAAGTGTGCTTTTCCAAGCCATGATGGGTTACTATCTGCAGTGAAACTATCTTTCCGCTTTCTTCAGGTTTGATGGGAGTTTATGAACTGCAGGACAGTGTCTAGATTTAAAGGGATGGAAGGGGAGACGAGGGGCAGGCTAAAGTGATAAGACCTATCACTAATATTACTCACTAATATTGCAAAAATGCTGATATTTCTTTCATAAAGGACATTAGCTATTGTTTTTTGCCAACATTTGCACAACACTCACTCTAATCAGGCTGGTGTATGATTTTTTGACTTCATATCTGACATTTTATCAGGATTCATCATGTTTCCCGTACTTAAAGAGTGTGTTTAGGGAAGATATGAGTAATTGATGAATAATTTTAAAATGTTCACAGTTCAGCTTTTAATTTCAGCTTATCAGAAAGTCCGTCCACCCCCCAAAAAAGTATATCGTTAATACAAATTCATGGACAAGTAATGCGTATCTAGCTCATGGTTCATGGATCACTGATCCTGCTTATCTATCTTCAAAGCTATCTCAGAAAGACAAGAAGCTTTTTTAGACTTTCTAATCTAACTAAAATAGATTGGCCAAGTGCATGAGTGAAATACTCCCATGCCAGTTCTGCAGGTAATAATGTGATGTGTCACGCCTGAGGAACTGCATTGAGGAAAACATAAAATACTGGGCTAATTTTAGCATTCTGGTTCAGAGAAATTTTTTGAACTGTATGTTATGAAAACATTTCATTGCAAAGTTGCAATGTGCCTGTGCCTGTATATATATAATGACATGAAAAGAAAAAATCCTTAGAGTGCATGAGATAAAACAGTGTCAAAAGAACTGAGCAAACTGAGGGTAATAAATTTATACACATACAAATAACCAAACAATATAACTACAATGTAAAAAAAAAAGTTGACACAACTTAACATTTTAAGGTAACAAACTTCAGGACATTTTTGAGTTTACTCAACTTAAATCAAGTCAAGTGCAGAATATAGGGATGTCCCGATCCATTTTTTTTTTGCTCTCGAGTCCGAGTCATTTGATTTTGAGTATCTACCGATACCGAATCTCGATTCGATACTTCTATAATACATAAAAAATAAAGAAGAGCAAAGAAGCAGATCCAGGATGTTCCTAATTTTTTTTAAATTCACCTTATTTTAACACTCAACAACTAGGTAGCTTGAACAATCAAGTAATAAATAACATAAACTTTTCACTTTTGGAATTTAGTGCAACAGTAAATATAAAAAAAATAAATGTACAAACAAATAGCACCTCAACTTAAAATACCCGGCAGGCAATGCCAACTGTACATATCTCAAGTTTACATTTGGTATGGCAATGTTGTCGTCATCAACTTTATTAGACCTCTGGACCGCAGACATACTCACACTTTCCGCTTCAAGCTACTTCCGTGTTCTACTTTGCCGACATTTAACCAATAGCGTCTCTGCAACAAAGTGATGTCATGCCACACCTGTTGCTGTTTCTGTGTCAAGAAAGAGGTCTAACTCTGTGCCACCGCATAACTATAGATGTGTTAAAAATAATGAGAACATATATACATAGTACATGTTCAGGTCCTGATCGAGAGGTAATGTCCTATTCCGATCGAGTCTGAAACCAAGTGATCAGGCCCGATTTCTGATCACGTGATTGGATCTGGACATTCCTAGCAGTAATTGGGTTGAAAGTTGAGTTAGCTCAAAAATGTTCTGACGTTTGTGGCCTTCAAATTTTAAGTTGAATCAACTTTGTTGTTTTTTACAGTGTACATGAATAATATAATAAAATATGACAAAAAGGCAAGACAACAAATATTTTTATGTTGCTTTAACTTAACGTCTAACTTTTTTAATTTATACAAAGTTTAACTTAATATTTTTGTCAGTTTGAATGATGTAAGTTTAGATGACTAGAAAAGTTCCTTTGATTCATCAAAAAATTTAGAGGTGTGATGCCCCAAGAGAAAATCCTGCTAGATGGTGTTATGGGGGACTTGTAACTATTATAAGTGTTTGGAGTCTGTGTGTTTTGGAGCAAAACTGTGTTGTGAGACCAGTTGGACTGCCAGTGTTTTGTCTGTGATGGACCATGACACTTCATCCATGTTTATAGATTCAATAGGTCAGATTATCTTGTGGTGCTTATCAACAGTGTGTCCATATTTGAACTTGAAAATGCTGAAGTTCATTTAAGTTTACTAATGGAGTTACATGGAGTAAAATTCTTCCTGATACTCAAACCACAACATAAGATAATTTTAGAGCTGATAAAAGAAGCTACTACTGTCCTTTAGGGATCATAACAGGCTAGCTAGACATTTGCATATATGAAAAATTATAATTATATACATATATAGATAGTTAAAGTCAGAATTCTTAATCCTCCTGAATTAATAATCCCCAATTTCTGTTTAATGGAGAGAAGACTTTTTAAAAAAAATTTTTAATAACAGATCTATTTTATCTTTGCCGCATGATGACAGTACATAATATTTTACTAGATATTTACAAAGTTACTAGTATTGAGCTTAAAGTGACATTTAAAGGCTTAACAAATTAGGGTAATTAGGAAAGTCATTGTAAAATGATGGTTTGTTCTGTAGACAATCCAAAAAAAAAAAGCTTTTATTCTAGCCGAAATAAAATAAATAAAACTTTCTCCAGAAGAAAAAGTATTATCAGAAATACTTTGAAAATTGCCTTCCCCTCTTAATTTCAGGAGAGCTAATAATTTTGACTTCAACTGTACATACATGTATATATATATATATATATATATATATATATATATATATATATATATATATATATATATATATATATATATATATATATATATATATATATATATATAAATTACAGTTAAAATATTTTTTTAAAGAAAAATTGTTTTCAACCTAAGCATAATTATTTATTTAATTGCAATTACTTAATAACTATTTTTAATTACAATAAATATACCATATATAATTTATGAAGTAATACTGTGAAATATGCCTTGCTCTGTTAAAATTCAGGAGCTAATAATTTTGATTTCAGCTTAAAACTATAAAACAAAAATAAGTAAATATATAAATTACAGTTAAAGTAACATTTTAAGATATTCAGAACAAAGTAAAAAATTCTAACTCTAAGTTCTTAAAATTCTATTTTAGCAAAATTATTTATTTAATTGCAATTACTTAAATATTTTCAATTACACTAAATAAAACATATATAATTTATGAAGGAAGTAATTCACAACAAGTTTTTTTAAAGATACTTATTTAAAAAGTTTATGTGTGCCTTTGAAGTATTGTACACTTGCAATTGCAATATCACATGAACAGTCATGTGATATGATCAGCAAAATACAGCACCACTATGTTCCTATGCTGATATAGAAACATATTGCATGGCTACTTATATTTCTCCTAATTATATATGATTTAATATACTAGTGATATTACTGCGTTATTACCAGATTTACAATCTATGTTATGCTTCACTGGTGAATGCAAGCAACATTTTACAATGATCTATTTTTCAGTCCTTTTTTAAATGACATCAGTAACTGTGTGTTCACTAACTTGATGAACTAGTGCAAGAACAAAGTGTTCTCAGAGAGGGAATATGGCTCACCTTATAAATGTTAGATCAAAAACATAATGATAGAATCAATGATATCAGATACATGAAACTTTTTTTTTTCCATAAACCAAAATAAAAGCCTGAATGAAAATCCTTAACAGATCAGCTGTATCTCTAGTAACGCATATATTACAGAACAGTGCTTGCTCATAAATGCTGCTCTAAAAAACAAACAAAAAACATGAGATACTGAAAAAAATGAAAAAAGCCTACTAAGGATTTATTGTAACTTACACAGTATTTAACTGTGATATTGATGCAGGTATGCAGTGTTACAACATTTTAAAGTTGCACTGTGAAAATTACTGTATATTTTTACAGTAAAAATATACATACCATTCTGTAAATACATATACAGCAAGATAAATGGAACTGTAAATGTAAATAGTTTTGCAGTATTTTAGCTGTAATTTATTTAAAGTAAGTTACTAGCAAACTGTTGTCAGTAAGTTAGTGTAGATTCTACATGGAATTGTCAACAGTGTATTTGTGAAAGTTTACATGCCACTTGAAGAACCTGTTATAATGTGAATTATTTTAACAAAATAAAAGAGATCATACAAAATGTATGTGTTTAATTACTGTCCTGAGTAAAATATTTGACAAAATCTTTTTTACATATAGTTCACAAAACAGAAACATATTTATATTTATTAAAATAACCCTCTGCAAAAGTTTACATACCCTTGGTTTTGTTTAATCCTGTGTGTTATTTCCTGCTGAGTTACGAGTGTTTTCTGCTTTGTGATGGTTGTTGAAGAGTCTCTTGCTTGTTCTGAACAGTTTCATTTTCTTCTGTTCTTCAGAAAAATCCTCCATGTGCTGCAGATTTTTCAGTTTTTCAGTATTTTCTGCAGATTTGAACCCTTTCCTGAAGAGATTATATGATGGTGAGATTTATGTTTTCACTCTGAGGATGATTAAGGGATGCAAACACAACTGTTAAAAAAGTTTTAAACCCTAACTGATGCTACATAAGAAAACCCAAGACATTAAGCATGTTTAAACATGATGTAGATGTCCAAATCTTTCTTATTTGGTTGAAATATCATTGTTTACAATTAACACTGTCCTTTGGACATAACATAAAAACCATGTATGTTTACCAGAACACAAATTAGGTACAGACTACCCTGATCATCAGATACTAAAATTTTTCACCTTCAAATAATTTGATTTCAATGCTGAATAACAATATTTGTTCAACCTATTTATTTTAGGTTAAACAAAAATAGAATTTTTTTGTTAGTTTAAAATATGAACTCACACATGCATTTCATACATCGAAATGTATTTTATGCTCTATGGGTGAACATTTTTATACTTCATTATTTATTTCACCTGTATGTCACCTGTAATGGGGTATATGCGGAGCTAGTGTTTCTTCCCATACGTATAAACCTTCGGTGAACGGTTACTGTGACTTTTTTCCATTTTATACAGTTCCTTTTACAGCATCGATGTTGTAATGTAATTAAAATACAATCAGTTAAATAGACTTTGGCATTCATTTAGTTGTTGAAGCATAAAATAAGACAAAAAGCCGTTTACTCGCACGCACCCGTCAGGATCGGCAGGCTAGCTCAGAAGCTCCATTGAATATACTGTGGTAAAATAAATGTTCATATTTTAATGACATGGCAGGGAAAAAGGTAATTTAGAGCAATGTTTTTTGTACAATCTCAAACCCACTTTATATCGGATATCACTCAGCCAGTGGAGATCGCTGATTTTTAAAGAAAACAGAAAAACTCTTATACCCTATTAGAAACAGCTTGATTGTTACTGCAAATTAATAAATAGTTTACTAAAAATACTCATTATCGATTGGCTACATAAGGATATTAAACTATTAGATATCACATCCTTAAAATAGATAGGACTAAGTGACCATAAAGAGAACAAGTTTCACAAGTTTACGGCAAAGTTCATTCTCACAGACAGGAATGCAGGAATGTATTTTTATGAAAGAATCAGAGACTATCACACACACCCATCAGAAAAGGTTTTGCTTTTGAATGCAGGTGATAATAAGTAAAACCAAAAACAAGGTGTGGTTCAGATTACTGCTCTTACCTTTAAGTTGTAACAAATAACATCTACAGGCAGTGTAGGGATAAAGAACGTGATGCGTTTCAAATTACAAATCAACAAAAGGTCTGTTTTTGTATTGAAATGCAACTCCAACGCATTCATGTATGGAACAGTATCTTCTGATGCCCTCAACAATGGGAACAGACTAAACATTGTGTAGGTCGGGGAATCAGGATTTGGCTAACCACACTATAACACATCAAGTCAAGGTTGATAATATCAAATATAATTTTTCCAGAATTAATTAAAAGTTAATTAATTAAAGATTATGGAAGTTCTGACCTACTGGCACCAAAAGCAATAACAAAAACAAACATTTTTTTCAAAGTACCTCCCAAATAAATTGCGCTCCAAACCGCCTGACAAGTGAATCCAAAATAGTTTGATCGCCCCCTGGTGGCGGCTTGCAGTATAAGTCATAAAATCTGTCAGCCCCATAAAACCAAAATGCAAATGTGAGCTAATATAAAAAATGGAACTGCTTGCATCGCACTTCCAAGTAGTGATGTCTTTAAAAAACTTTATTTTCTGTGGATGTACACACATTGGTAGCAAGAACACTGCACATTCTCCCTGATCTGTCTGTAAATAATCAGATCTGTCCACAATCTTTCACAAAAACTCCACATCACTGGGTTGTCTTATCTTGTCTAATCTTGTCTTGTATATAGATATTATATGATTGCGGAATGAAAGAGTTAATGTAAAAGTTAATAACTACGTGCTACTGAAACCCCCCTGTTTTTCCTGAAGTATTTAAAATTTTTGTATTATTGTAAACTGTAAAACCTAAAAAGTTAAGGTAATTCTAACGATTTGAGGAAACCGATTGCAACAAACCATTTAAGTTCAAAAACTCATCCTAATGAGTACTGTGAACTTAATTCAAATAAGCAATTTGGGTACAATAAAACCCAATAAATGAAGAGGACTCAAACTACTTGAGTACTGTTAATCTCAATAAGTTAAGGCAACTCAAACTGTTTGAGGAAACTGATTGCTACAAATCATTACAAAACTAATCTATATGAGTACTGTGAACCTACTCCATTTAAGTTGAAGTAATGAGGTATTTAATTAACTCATTACCTTCAACACAGAGTTAAAAACTCTTTTCAAAAGAGTAGAATTATTTTTCAGTAAATTTTGAGTTAACTACACTCATTTCATTTGATAAAGTTGATTGTTGAGTTTTATTTTTTTGAACAGGTTCCATCCTAGTTACAGATTTTATACCTTTATTTCTACACTGTAAAAATTACATAATAAAAAGCCTTGACAGCTTTTACGTTACTTTAACTTAATTTTAAAAGTTAATCAGGCTTCATCTTATTTTTTAAGTTAAACAAATTTTAACTTGATTTTTTAAGTCAGTTTAATTGATGCACGTTAAAACGACTTTCAAGTTAAATTGGTTCAACTTAAAGCGCACCTATTTCACCCCCTTTTCAAGATTTAATATAAATCTTTTTGTGTCTCCATAATGTGTGTGTGAAGTTTCAGCTCAAAATACCCATCAGATTATTTATTATACCGCTTAGAATATTGGATTTTGCTGCTTTGAACACTAGCTGTTTTGGTGGCCTGTGCCTTTAATGCGGGTTCTTCCTGCCTATACTGTTCCCACATGCCTGTCAATGTCCCTCAATCTCAGGGTGACAGGATACACATTAATATCCACTGCTGTATGGATATCTGTTATGTTAATATACAAAATAAAACTGATTTAACGTCCACAAACCAGGATTGAAGCATCTTCTTTTATAATTGTACTGACATGCGGCTGTGGTGTTAAAGAAAAGACGGTAAAATCTCTGTAATTCATTAACGTGCAGTGTTTTAAAAACGTTTTAAACTTGTGAAACTAATTCTTGATCCCATTTGATGATGGTTGATGATCACAGAGAGCTGAACAGATCTTTTACATGTTAATACGTGGCTGTCAATCAATTCAGTGGGCGGGGAAACTGCACGCCACGTTGCTTTCGACCTCAAAATGGGAGGGATTTGGATCCTATTTTAACGTCAGGAAATTTAAAAATAGAGATGCATTGTGTTTCCATCACCCAGATGTGACTGTGGACACACTAAACCTACACACAGTTCGGTCCAAACAGCTTACAAATGATGATTTACATCATAGGTGCCCTTTAAAAATATAAGTAAGCAACATATTTTTTACAGTATAAGAGTATTTCTAAAAATGCATTACATCTGTAATTTCACAGCACTAATGAGTGGTTTTAAACCAGACTAGACTAACCTGAAAATCTCACTGTGACTGTAGATGGCAGAGCTGAGATTTGCTGTATAGGTGAACGTTTCTTCAAATGGAGGAGGAGCTGTTTAACTGCTGTTAAAGGAAAACAACAGAAAGAGTACAGGTGGCACACGGCACTGTGCCAACTAGTGTTATAATCCTCAGTTTGTGTCAGACTTATCTGGAAGTACACATTATGTTAATATCCTTACAGCCAGAGCTGGTCTCAGTGCAGTTCCAGGAAGGAATAAGGATTTTGCAAACAGCTAATGTTGATAAATTCAAACAATTCAAGGCTAAGAATACATTTGTGCAAAATTCAGGCTAGTAGAATGATATATTTTGTTGTGTTTTTTGGGATGCAGATGAGAAACCAACTTTATAAGGATCAATTGTCCTTGCTGTGAAGATAAAAATTAGAAACTAATATTTCTAGTCAGACTGGTCAGACTGGTCACCGTGAGTGACTGAGCAGGACTAGGAAGCATTATGTTAGTGTAAGAGAAAGAAATATGTACAGAGGGTAAAAGTATATATTGTTTGTCTCTTCTGATGAGTATTTTCCTAGTTTGTTAGTGATATTGTGTTCCACTTTTAATATCTGTCCACTCCCAACTAACTAGCTGTTTAGAGTAACAAAAATCCTCTTCAGTTTGGATGCACGGCTATTGCCAAAGGTAAGGTTTTTATTTCACTCTGAAAGAATGTATGTAGTGCTGTTTTTATCTCATATTTAGTAACTATCAGTTTAGTTTAAGCCATTTTATGACAGAATGTTAGTCTCACATCAGGACAGCGGGACGTTTTGCATTTAATGTTATATGCAAACGTTTATGAAATGTTTGCCTCAAGGTGTGAGTAAAAAACTGCTGGTGTTTTTTGCTGGTTTCAGCAGGGTTTGTGGCACTTTTAGGCAAGCTTTGTAAAGTTTAGTGAGGCTGGAAATCAGCTAAAACAAGTAAAATTCGGGCTAAGATTCACCTAAGTTTGAAACCATTTAGTTACTCCCTTTCCTGCCTCATTGAGACTAGTTATAATTATTAAAATATTTTAAAATGTCCTTCTATTCTTTAAATGTCTTATGACTGTAAATTGATTGTTTTTTTCTTTACTCCTCATAACCCATTCAAAAATTAAAAGCTATTTTCACATTCTGGGTTTGTTTTGACCTAAGAAATATAACAAACGAATGAATGAATGATTGAATGAATGAATAAATGAATGAATGAATGAATGAATGAATGAATGAATTCATTCATTCATTCATTCATTCATTCATTCATTCATTCATTCAATCATTCATTCATTTATTACTTCATTCACTCATTCATTCATTCATTCATTCATCTTAGAAAAGGAATTCCTTAAATTATCAGTATAAACAACACTATCTCACGGCAATTTGTAACTTTTTGATTCAGTGGCTATTTCGTATGAATTCGTTTCTCGAATTCGTTCCTTCGAGCTCATCCCCCAATGATGATTGAGTTTAGGGTTGGGGGTTGGTGCCACGGCTCCTTTTAAAAATCGTACATTTTGTAAGACAAAACTGGAATTCGTATGAATCAGCCACTAAACTGACAAAACACAAAATAGTTATGTTTCCCTTGTGAGATCAGGCTGGTATAAAACACCAGTAAATATATTACTCTGACAATCTGTCAAACAAAAATCCATTTTACATGAATAAACTTTATATATATATATATATATATATATATATATATATATATATATATATATATATATATAAATCTTAAAGGCATACATATTGAACACAAAATATGTTCAAAAGTATGTGAGATATGAGGAAAAAGCAAAAATATGTTTTACAGATATTGTCATATTTATATATACAGTTGAAGTCAGAATTATTAACCCCCCTGAATTATTAGTCCTCCTGTTTATTTTTTCCCCAATTTTTGTTTAACGGAGAGAAGATTTTTTCAACACATTTATAAACATAATAGTTTTAATAACTCATTTATAATAACTGATTTCTTTTATGTTTGTCATGATGACAGTAAATAATATTTGACTAGATATTTTTCAAGACACTTCTATACAGCTTAAAGTCACATTTAAAGGCTTAACTTGGTTAATTAGGTAGGTTAGGGTAATTAGGCAAGTTATTGTATATTGATGGTTTATTCTGTAGACTATCGGAAAAAATAAAGCTTAAAGGGGCTAATAATATTGACCTTAAAATGGATTTTAAAAAATTTAAATCTGCTTTTATTCTTGTCGAAGTAAAACAAATAAGACTTTCTCCAGAAGAAAAAATATTATCAGACATACTGTGAAAATTTCCTTGCCCTGTTAAACATCATTTAGGAAATATTTAAAAAGAAAAAGAAGTTCACAGGGGACTGATAATTCTGACTTCAACTGTATATAAATTCATAGATAATTTAACAAAAAAGTCAGAATGTGAAACATTTTTAATGCTTAAATCTTTTTAAGTGCATTTTAAGAGTATTTTGTCAATCCTAGTTTACCAGTTTCAACCTTAATTACACTCAAAGACACTTTGCTGTTCATTCAAACTACTTATTTAAAATTAGCTGAAACAACACAATCCTTGTGTTTTTTTGGGACAACTTAATTGTTTATGTTCAATCTAATTAAATTTGTAAAATTTAAGAAGTAACAGGGTGGCACAGTGGGTAGCACTGTCGCCTCACAGCAAGAAGGTCGCTGGTTCGGGTCCCTGTTTGACCAGTTGGCATTTCTGTTTGGAGTTTGCATGTTCTCCCTGTGTTTACTAAACAACTTAAAGCTTTTATGATCAATCGACTTAAATTAACAAATTATGTTCTGCCACCTCACAGCAAGAAGGTCACTGGTTTAAGTCCCAGTTGGAGTAGTTGGCATTTTTGTGTAGAGTTTGTATGTTTTCCCCATGTTCGTGTGGGTTTCCTCCGGGTACTCCGGTTTCACCCACAATCCAAAGACATGCGCGAGAGGTGAATTATAAAGTAAATTGGTCGTAGTGTATGAGTGTGTGTGAATGCAAGAGTTTTTGGGTGTTTTCCAGTACTAAGTTGCGTAAAACACATGCCAGAATAGTTGCCGGTTCATTCCACTGTGGTGCCTCCTGATAAATAAGGGACTAAGCAGAAGGAAAATTAATAAATATTAAGTCCACTTAATAGGTTAATTTTGTCCCAACACAAATCGATTGTGTGGAACTCAGCATTTTTACCGTGTAAACACACCTGATCAAAATAATTAAGTCCTTCAGATTTGTTTGAATCCTACAGGTAAGTGTGTTGAAGCAGATTCTGCAGGGCCCTCCAGGAACTGTGGTTTGAACAATGGTCTTGAGGGTTCAGTTCCTTTTTATGACCAACTATCAGAGTTGCTTTAAAAATATTTCTTTATATCTGTTAATCATTTGTCATTTTTAACGTATCTTGATGACTATGAATTAATTACTACTTGTCCTGTTTCTCTGTTCACATTTTCTTTTAGAGACCAAGACCAACCCCTGTTGCCTAAAGACAGAGAACATTAAAAACCTTCCAGATTAATACAGGAAAATCTGAGAATAAAATCAAAACTTTTAAAACTCTTTTGGACATAAATACTGTACACATAGCCATGGAGAGGAGGTCATGCTGGTGCATGCTTCTGTTCTTAATAATAGCTCTGGCGGTTGGTTTAGTGGGATACATCCACTATAAAAGAGAACTGGTAAACAAACTAAATAATGAAATGGAGTTCTCAGATTCAGCAGTTAGAGAAGCAGTGATGGGTGTACAAAACTTCGGTTTAGCAGTTGAGCACACGCAGAAAGAGCTGGACAACACTGAGAAAGAGATCAAGGAGCTTCAGGACGAGGTCGGGAAATTAAACCCCCCTAAAGAGGAAAAGGACAAAGAGCTTAAAGCCTGCAAGGATTTAGTGGTGAGTATAATGAACATTCAAAATCTGTAAAAAAATCCATACTAGAAAAACAAATTGATTAAGGTAACTTGATAGTTTCTACAAATTTAAGCGTATTGAACATAAAGCAATTAAGTTGTCCCCCCAAAAAAACTCAACTAAGTTTTATAAATAGGGTAACACTTTATAATAACTACACACTAGGAATCATCTATTAAGCATTAGCAAATGGTGACTTCATTATTTGTTAAGCATTAACTATACATTAATAAACATTAGTAAGCAGTTTATAACTGCAGATACAAATGCTCTATTTCTGACTTTCTAGTAGGACCAGACAAAATATTCGGCCATTTTTTGCTATTTTTGCTCAAAATTTAGAAGAAAATCCGCAGATTTGTGTGCAATGACTTTTGAAGTATTGTAACCAAAATCCTAATATATGAAAAAAAAAGAATATTTTTAACTTTTATTTCATGTTTACAATGCAAATCCAATTAGATCCACTAATTTGGTAAACAAAGCAAGCCTCTCATACACTGTAAAACCCAAAAAGTTAAGGTAACTCAAACCGTTTGAGAAAACCAATTGTAACCAATCCATTTAAGTTCAAAAACTAATCCTAATGAGTACTGTGAACTTAATCCATTTGAGTAAACAAAGCAATTTGAGCACAGTAAAACCCGATAAATGAAGAGAACTCAAACCAACTGAATACTGTAAAACCCAATAAGTTAACGCAACTCAAACCATTTGATAAAACCGATTGCTAAACCATGAGTTATGAGTACTGTGAACTTACTCCATTTAAGTTGAAGTAATGAGGTATTTAATTAACTCATTACCTTTAACACTGAGTTCAAAACTTTTCAAATGAGAAGAATTAACATTCAGTCAATTTTGAGTTAACTACACTCATTTAATTTGATAAAGTTGACTGTTGGGATTTACAGTGTATAATATCTATTAAAAGACAGAAAATACTACTTTACAAACTGTATTGTAAATAAATCAAATGAGCATTTTCATATTTGTCAATAATATTACTAAAAATAATTTAAAAACGGAATAAATATAAATTTACACACATTTACACATGTAAATAAATAGACTCAATGATGGGCAACAAATCTGAGGAACTCTGCAGATTTCTGCATGCGCAGATTCCATGTGGGCCTACTAATAAGTCAAGAATAAAGCACTTGTAGTTGTATTTCTAAACTGCTTACTAACATCTATTAATGTAGATTTATGCTTAACAGATAATGAATTAACTATTTGCAAATGATTAATAAATGATTCATAGTGTATAGTTATTATAAAGTTTTACCAAAAAAATGGTCATTTACATAACCTTTATTTGTTTCAAAACTGTTCTTTTCTCTGTTAAACAAAAAAGTAGATCATTTGAAGAATGCTGGAAATCTGCAACCATTGACTTCCACAATACTTGGTTTTCAGTGGTCACAGGTTTTCAGCTTTCTGCAAAATATCTTCTTTTGTGTTCAGAAAGTAACTAAAACAGGTTTATAATAATAATAATAATAATAATAATAATAATAAAATATAATAATAATAATAATACATTTTATTTGTAGTGCGCTTTTCTCAAGCTCAAATCGCGTACAAGGCGAAAAACAATAAAACAGTAAAAAACAAAAAACAGGAAAATATAACAATAAGATATCAATAGATGTGACAAATAAAGGTTGAGATGACAGACTTTTCAGTTTTGGGTGAACTATCTCTTTAAGACATGAAAACACAAAACAAACCATTCTCACTAGTTCAGTGCCTAATGAGGCATCAATGTTCATCTGGCATCAGTGTTGCCAGAGTCGTGTTTTTCCCACACAATTTAGCTATTTTGAAAAATCAGCCAATTTGAATGTTATCACTAGATTAAATGGGCGTTATCAGTGACCAGCTGATAGATATGGGCCAGTAGGGACTTTCTGTGCCTATATGTGGATCATCCATCCACATGGTTAATCAGCTATAGATCACATACAGCTGTGGCTAGAAGTCAATGAGAAGTCAATTTACATATAAAATTTCCTATTTATTGTATTTTATTAACGTCTACCATTAACTCAAGCCTAAACCCAACTGTCACAGTAATGTAAAAACAAATCTGGATCTGGAGTCTTTTCTATTACGCCCCATTCACATGGGGTGTCAGCGTTTCCCATTCACTTTGAATGGGTGACGTCAGGCATGGCCAAGCATTGTGGATCCATCAGCCGTTGCTTGCTGAAGAAGTTAGGAATTTCCCAACTTTTCAAGTGCCAACGGATGCGTCAGCCAATCAGATCGCTTTATGCAAATACACCAGCTCAGACAGCAGTCGATTGCGGACTAATTTCATTGGCTGACACTGCTATAATGATCACGTCAGCCCCTACTTCAGACACGCCCTCGGTCAAGCATTGACGCTCAAGCCCCGTGTGAATCGGGCGTTAGTATAGCTTATTAGCCATATGGATAGATGAAAACAGCCTTCTGAGCCTACCAGTAGACGCTGAAGGCCCCTACTGGCCCATATCTATCAGCTAATAACCACTAATAACACCCATTCAATCAAGTGATAACATTCGAAGCGGTAGAACAATATAGTAGCATGAAAAAAGTCACAAAATTGTTTCTTTCTAGTAAATACAAAATCAAACCTTAATAGTTTTTTAATAGACCTTAATAGACCCACCCCCCCCCCCCCCAAAAAAAAAAAAAAAAAAAAAACACTGCGCATGAGGAAGTATCAAATCGACTGTCACATATTAAATGAGCAGAACGTCATTAATTCAACATCTGAGAAAGGTACTTAAAGGGACAGTTCACCCAAAAATGAAATAGTTTTTATTTCTGTTAAACTCAAAGGAAATATTTTGAAAAACCATTGGAAACCTTTAATCATTGACATTCATAATAGGAAAAACAAATACTACATATGTCAGTGGTTGCAAGCCTTCAACGTACTTCATTATATCTTTTGTGATCAACAGAACAATAGAACTCAAACTGGTTTGAAACAAGTGAAGGACGAGTAAATGGTGGCGGGGTTTTCTTTTTTGTGTGAACCATCCCTTTAGAAGTATGTCAAAAGGTCAGTCAGTACTTTAACACCCTGTAAACATAAGTAAAATATCAGAGAAGATATGATAAACCCTCTGTAAGAATCCAGCAGTTGACTCTGGACAAAATGGGCTACATTTTATTACTTTTGTGCATGATTTGAGTTGCTATTGGGCCGAAAATTTAGCAAATTTAGAAAAAGTTAACATATAATTTACTTACCTTCAGGCGTCCCAAACCTGTTTGAGTTTCTTTATTCTGTTGACCACAAATATGGAAAATGTTGGAAACCAGTAACCACTGACTTCAGTAATATTTGTTTTCCCTATGGAAGTCAATGGTTACCATTTTCTAACATTCTTCAAAATATCTTCTTTTGAGTTCAACAGAAGGATGAGTAAATAATGATTACATTTTCATTTTTGAGTGAACTATCCCTTAAATGTTTGATGATAGATCACATATAAGACTTCAATATACGTGGTGGAACAGATATTAATTTAGTTTTGCCTGTATATGTACTTTTGACTATCAAAGTGCAGGTAACCATTCATTGCATTATATGAATCCCCAAAGACCACTAAAATCTTTCTTGTGTGATCTGAAGGTGAATGATCTGAAGTGCAGAATGTAAATCTTTGGGTGAACCATCAGTTTAGAACTATATCAGAAAGTCAGTCAGTAATTTAACACAATGTAGACACAAGTAAAATATCAGTCAAGATTTGGTAAACCCTTTGTGAGAATCCAGCTATTGACTCCAAATGGGCTACATTTAATTTCTTCTTGGCGTGATTTGAGTTGTCAGTGGGCAGTGAATTTTTCTCGGACCTGGCAAGCCTGAGCATCGACACAAAGCTCTAGAGCAAGTTTAACAACTAACAGATCACCTGCCAAACTGGTAGTAACAACAGCACTATAAGTACATATAATTATCAGCCAATTTAAACATAAACTCTAAAAGGGATGGTTCGGCAAAAAGGTAAGCCTATAATTTACTCACCTTTAGGCCTCCCAAAATGTATACAGATTTTTTCTTCTTCAAAACTATTTTTAGCTGATACTGTGGTCCATGGTGATTCTGAAAATGCAGGTGAGCAGCTACTGGCACTTAAACATATGCAGGAAAAATGAAACTTACATTGTCAATACGCCAAGGCGCTAGATTAAAGATAATGTTGTAATTTAAAGAGTTTGAGTTTCTATTTTATGTTGAACACAAAGGAAGGTATTTTGACAAAAGTTGTGAAACCGGTAACTATTGACTTTCCTTACTATGTATGTTACTGTTTTTTAACATTCTTCAAAATATCTTCTTTTGTGTTCTACATACAAAAGAAACCCAAACAAGTTTGTGATGTGAGAGGTGAGTAAAAAATGATTAAATTTTCATTTTTGAGTGAACTACCCCTTTAATGTTTGATAAATGATCATTTATTAGATCTTAATGTATGTGGTGGCACAGATCTTAATTTAGTTTTGCCTGTATATGTTCTTTTGACTATTAAAGTGCCGGTAACCATTGAATTGCATTATATGAATCACCAAAGACCACTAAAATCTTTCTTGTGTGATCTGAAGGTGAATAAATTAAGTGCAGAATGTAAATCATTGGGTGAACTATCTTTTCAGGTCATGAGGTTCGAGTGGTATTTAATTTAGATGTTTAGTTTTGGTATCTGCTTTAGCTTAAGATACGCAACTTATTAATAAAAATGTTATCTCTATTTTCATTGGTAACCATCTGCCTCTGTCTTGTGTGTTTAATAGGCAGGGCTGAATAATGACATTGCAGCTGTGGAGAAAGACAAGACAGACACTGAAGGTATGTTTAAATGTGTTCACTCTGAAAACCCCAGCAATAATATGAAATAAACTACAAACCCACCTGAAGATTTTGAGACATAGAATCACATTTGGGCGACGGGGAGGTGCAGTGGGTAGCATGATCGCCTCACAGCAAGAAGGTCGCTGGTTCGAGCCTTGGCTGGGTCAGTTGGCATTTCTGTGTGGAGTTTGCATGTTCTGTGTTGGTGTGGGTTTCCTCCGGGTGCTCCGATTTCGCCCACAAGTCCAAACACATGCGGTATAGTAGAACTGAATAAGCTAAGATTGTCTGTAGTGTTTGAGTGTATGTGTTTGAATGAGTGTTTATGGGTGTTTCCCAGTACTTGGTTGCGGGTGGACGGGCATCTGCTGTGGTGACTTCTAAAAGAGACTATGTCAAAGGAAAATTAATGAATGAATAATGAAAAGAGAAAAGTTGTCAAAGAAAAGGGCAGTTTATGATTGTCTATTTGCTGCGTTTCAGGTAATTTTGCTGGTGAAAAAACGAAATGGGAAGAAACCACAAATGGCCTTAAAAAGCAGATGCAGGAGACAAGTCCAGTCTGCGCTCATCTGAAGAAAGACAGCTTTGAGAAAGAACCTAGCTTAAAGTAAGTTGAATAGTTTTCTTTCTTCAGATATGAATACATTTGATTACCAAGAGCTGCGTTTGAATTCATCTTAATATGTTTTCCTTTTATTGCAGGGATATTTGCCCTCCGCTGTCAACTCCAGCTCAAGCATAACCGGAGGTGAATTCAACCGTTTGAATTTAAAACAGCGTCTATCAGAGGAGTTCTAAAAATAAACACACCTGTGACGTCGTTTTACCTCACTGAAATGTCATTCAAATGTGATCTAATCTGAAGTCCGATCAAATCAGTGTCATAGGTGACTTACCGCTTAAAGATGATGGCTTTGTTGAGCCGTGTATCTCAGCACTAGCAAATAATTTTTTTGGCTTTCTATATGTAAGTTAGATATTGCATAAACTTTAAAATTAGATCAGTTTAATACACATTACAGTAAGTGGGTGTATGAGATGGATTAAAACAAGCTATTTTAATATTGTCCCTTAAAATAGTCAGTTTTGTAGTTCAGGATGTTTTGGAATAGGGATTTTTGAAGGGAAAAAAGGGATTTTGTGCTCAGTGGATGCTGTATTGTTTACAGTAATATATTTTCTATTTAAACATGTTGCTATACTGTACTATGATCAGATTATTGAAATAAAATAAAAAGATCTATTCACTTTTTGCATTTGTTTTTAAATTGATTGTAGTCCTTATTAAAGTCTGTATAATGGATTATAATCAATGTAATAACTCGATATACAAAAAAAAAAAACAACAACACACAATTTTAACTGATTTGTTTTTGATTGATTCTCATGCACCAATTTTTACTCTCACGTATTATGAATATTATTAAAAAATTTTGACTGTAAAAATAAATGTTCATCAGCAGTGTCTGTATTTTGTGTTTCACAGATGTTTTCTATTTATATGCTGTCAACTTTTGATGAGGACAATTCAACACACACATATTAGGTACACCTTACTAGTACCGGGTTGGACCCCTTTTGCCTTCACAACTGCTTTAATCCTTTGTGGCATAGATTCAACAAGGTACTGGAAATTTTCCCTTCATGGCGAGTTATCCTGCTGGAAGTCCTTCTGAACGCCAATTTCTGACCCTACCATCTGACTCATCCGACCAGGCAACGTTTTTCCAGTCTTCTATTGTCCAATTTTGGTGAGCCTGTGCGAATTGTAGCCTCAGTTTCCCGTTCTTAGCTGACAGGAGTGACAACCGGTGTGGTCTTCTGCTGCTGTAGTCCATTCACCTTAAGTTTTGACATGTTATGCATTCATATTTGCTCTTCTGCATACCTCGGTCATAAGGAGTGGTTATTTGAGTTACTGTTGCCTTTCCATCAGCTAGAACATTCTCCTTTGACATCTGGCATCAACAAGACATTTGCGCCCACAGAACTGCCCCTCACTGGATATTTTTTCATTTCAGACCATTTTCTGTTAACCCTAGAGATGGTTGTGCGTGAAAATTCCAGTAAATCAGCAGTTTCTGAAACACCAACAACCATGCCATGTTCAAAGTCACTTAAATCACCTTTCTTACCCATTCTGATGCTCAGTTTGAACTGCAGCAGATCGTCTTGACCATGTCTACATGCCTAAATGCATTGAGTTGCTGCCATGTGATTGGCTGATTAGAAATTTGCGTTAACGAGCAGTTGGACAGGTGTACCTAATAAAGTGGCAGGTGACTATTTATAAGTATATAAAATAACAGGACCGTTTTATTATCAGATTTCTGTGTTATAATTTACAACACCAGTACAGATATCTCGTAAAATGTCAAAGGTCAGTTCATCAAACATTTTAAGGTTCCATAATGCAATTTAAATGCATAAATAAATGTGGAAAAAACAACAACCAATGTATCAAAAACTATAGAAAACTGCTAATTGGTATGGTTTATAGTGTGCTTTCAGTGGATTATATGATGCAGTGGAAGGAATGGTGCTGGATGAACTCTCAACATGAATATCACAACATATTTAAAAAAACAACTAATTATTTATTTATTTACATATTTAATGCTAACTACTAACTTCAAGTCATAATAGCAACTTCACTACAACTCTCAAAAAGTCTCTTCTACCCACCTGTTCTTTGCTGCCATTTGTTGAACAAGAGCAGGAAACGTCTGTTTTCAGATGTGGATTGTTTTCTGAATCATTTGTTCTGCCACAAATTCCTCTTTATTATTTCTGGTGTTCATTCCAGAAATTCCATCATCATGTATTTTTTTCAACACTTGTCAACATCTATTAAAAAAGATATTTTTAAAAGGTTTTTGGAATTGTTCGGACATTCAGCACAACATGATTAGAAAATTGGTCTTAAATATATTAATTTATAAATTATTAAATATATAAAGTATCATTGTCTTTATGACTACATAATTAAAGGCATAGTTCACCCAAAACGGGAAATTCTGCCATCTTTTTCTCATCATTCACTTGTCACAAACCTATCTGAGATTCTTTCTTCTGTTGAACACAAAAGCAGATATTTAGAAAAATGCTGAAAACCAGTAACCATTGACTTCCCTAGTAATTGTTTTTCCTACTATGGAAGTCATTTCTAACATATTTCATATTTCTGTTGAACACAAAAGCAGATATTCTGAAAAATGTTAGAAACATGAAACCACTGACTTTCATAGTAAAAAAAAAACAAATACTAGGGAAGCCAATGGTTACAGGTTTCAATATACTTAAAAATATCTGCTTTTGCATTAAACAAACAAACAAACAAACAAACAAACAAAAAAAAAAACAGATTTGCAACACTTAAAGGTTGAGTAAATGAAGACAGAATTTCAGTTTTGGGTGAACTATCCTTTTGATTAACAGAAAAATACTGATATCACAGGTTTTTACATTTATTTGTTATTACATTAAGAAACTACATGAAGTGTCTTTTATAAAGAGTTGAGCCCAGTAAAAAAAGTCTGCATGTCCAAACAATTCCAAGAAAGACATTACCTTAAAACAAACACTGCTCTGTGTATTTGCTTTCATGATCATAAGAGTTTAAAGATTATGTAACTGTGATACAGTATATGTAATTATTAAAATTCAGGCTGAAATTCTCAAGCAAGGGCTTCGTTTAAACTCCAATGTAGCAATTAAATGCATACAGAAATATACGTTATTAATAATAAAATTTAGTTTATGTGACTTAAAAACTAGTGTTTGAAATACACTTACTGGGCTGCAATGTACGCTGGGTCTTTATCTTCGGTTGCTCAGCCTCATTCAATGAATTCTCACTGTTACACTGTTGAAAATCAATCAGGGATAAAAAAGATAGTTCGCAAGAGTTTCAACATAAGGATTAGAATTCAAACTTAAATTTGAATGGAGAAAGAGCAATATGTATGGTATTTAAAATGTAAGCTGTGCTACTATTTACCTCAGACTTCAGTAAACTACATTTTGATATGTTATGATTTGTGTTATAATGAATTCAAATAACCTATTTAGTTGTAGTTTTATATTTCTTTTACTCATGTCATAATTTACTCATCCTCCACTTGTTTCAAAAATGTTTGAGTTTCTTTCTTTAGTTGAACACAAATGAAGATATTCTAAGGAATGCTGAAAGAAAATCCTGAAAAAACTCAACACTGACTTCTACACTCACCAGCCACTTTATAAGGTACACCTGTCCAACTGCTCGTTAACGCAAATTTATAATCACCCAATCACATGGCAGCAACTCAACGCATTTAAGCTGCGGTCACACTGGGCTTTGTGTGTGCGAAATTCTGTCGTGCGGCGCTGTGAAAAGGGGCGGTTGGGGCAGATGATTAGACATTTAAAAAAGCGAGCGATTGCTCCATGTTTTAAATTTCTGTCCAGAGAGGTCATGTTTTGATCCTCGATTGGTCTCACGCAGTCAAGTGATGCGATTTCGCAGGTCAGAGTTCACCAAGCTTGAACTTTGCACTGCAGCAACATGCGAAACTTGACGCATGACCTTGCGTTTCCGGTGTGACGCATTCGCGTGCGTATGAATGGAAGTCTATGGGAAGAAAAGTCAAGTGTGACCGCAGCTTGCGGCATGTACACATGGTGAAGACGATTTGCTGCATTTCAGACTGAGCATCAGAATGGGGAAGAAAGGTGATTTAAGGGACTTTGAGCGTGGCATAATTGTTGGTGCCAGACAGGCTGGTCTGAGTATTTCAGAAACTGCTGATCTACTGGGATTTTCATGCACAACCATCTCTAGGGTTTACAGAAAATGGTCAGAGGAGAATGGCCAGACTGGTTGGAGCTGATAGAAAGGCAACAGTAACTCAAATAACTACTCGTTACAACTGAGGTATGCAGAAGAGCATCTCTGAATGCACAACATATCCAACCTTGAGGCGGATGGGCTACAGCAGCAGAAGACCACACCGGGTGCCACTCCTGTCAGCTTAGAACAGGAAACTGAGGCTACAATTTGCACAGGCACACTAAAGGCTCACTAAAATTGGACAATAGAAGATTGGACAAACATTGCGTGGTCTGATGAGTCTCAATTTCTGCTGTGACATTCAAATGGTAGGGTCAGAATTTGGCATCAACAACGTAAAAGCATCGATCCATTTTGCCTTGCATCAACGGTTCAGGCTGGTGGTGGTGGTGTAATGGTGTGGGGGATATTTTTCTCAGCACACTTTGGGTCCATTAGTACTAATTGAGCATCGTGTCAATGCCACAGCCTACCTGAGTATTGTTGCTGACCATCGTCCCTTTATGACCACAGTGTACCCATCTTCTGATGGCTACTTCCAGCAGTATAACGCGCCATGTCATAAAGCACGAATCATCTCAGACTGGTTTTTGAAACATGATAAGTTCACTGTATTCAAATGGTCTCCACAATCACTAGAACTCAATCTAATAGAGCATCTTTGGGATGTGGTGGAACGAGAGATTTGCATCATGAATGTGCGGCCGACAAATCTGCATCAACTGTGTGATGCTATCATGTCAGTATGGACCAAAAATCTCTGAGGAATATTTCCAGTACCTTGTTAAATCTGTGCCACGAAGGATTAAGGCAGTTCTGAAGGCAAAAGGGGGTCCAACCCGGTACTAGTAAGGTGTACCTAATGAAGTGGTCGGTGAGTGTATAGTGTAATAATATATACTTCAATGGCTGCTTTTTCTCCAGCATTCTTCTGTATATCTTTCTTTGTGTTCAACTGAACAAATAAATTCGAAAAGGTTTAGTATCACTAGTAAATGGTGAGGACATTTTTATTTTGAGGTGAACTGTCCCTTTAAAATCATGCTTAAATGCACTTACCCTTTGCTGGCAGAGGTTGAGAGCAGGACTAACTGGTTAACATATCTCAGGTTACTTGACCTAATTTTAGTTTCCTAAGAATGGAGACATTGTAAATACATCAAGACAGCTAGAGAATACAAATTAAAGTCAAATAAAACCTAAGTTGTTCTACTTCTGTTTTTGGATATAAAATAAAAGTCAGATTCATTGAGTTCTAAAATAATTTATTTAAAAGTTATGTTCACACCATGGCGATTCATATCATTAATAAATATGTACCAGTATTTTTCCAAAGTTGCTCAGGATAGTGACAGGCAACAAATAGTTTGTTTGAATTCAGATAAAACAACATCTTGTATCAACATCCGTTTTACGTTTCTGCATAAAAAGAAATGAAGGTAAAGTTTAATTACTGTATGAGATAAGTTTGAAAGGGAAATAATGGTCCATGTAAATATTTGAGAAGGGAAATCACCAAAAGAAAATTCTTGAATAAACAACTTTATTCACATTATTATCAGGAGATTTTTATCACAAGTGATTGCAGCAAGAAAATGATGAGGCATGATCTATCAGCGAGGCAGTGTTTAATAAAAACTATATAATAATTAAAAGACACACAGGACAATTGGAGATACATGAAACAACCGTGCTTAAAAACCGCATATGTTGGTTAGGTAGGCTTTGACACTAAGTTAGGCTGTTTTGACCAGCTTAGTAACCAGCATGTGACCAGAAAACAACCAGCAAGATTCGTTTTCCCATATAATTTTTGATTCACAAAATGTTTTGTCTTCAAGTTTTTAAATCTTTATCGCTCTCATTCTTACAACTTGTTCTTTGCCGCCATCTAATGGACAAGAAACATTTCCACCATGATGTTGGTGACACCTGAGAATCGACTAATGCAAACAAATCTACAACTTCTTGTGTTTGATGACGTTCAGAATAACCGTCAGAAGATTCTCTTTGTTATTTGTGATGTTCAGTCCAGCTTTCTCCAACAGTTCATCAATCTTTTCAATGGAGTAGGGCCCTTGGATGGTGCTATATTTTCTCTTCAGCCTTTCCATTTCAGCTATAAAAACAGACATTTTAGGACATTTGTCAGCTTTCATGGTCGGCCTTCTTAACATAAAACTAGCTAAGACTACTACAAAAACGCTGGGTTGTTTTTTTTTTTTTTTTAGACAAATTAAACCGTTGGATTAAAAAGTCATTTAAATTGACCCAACATAAGGTTTAACAGTATTTTACATAACATTAATATAAAATCCAGCATGGTTTCTAGAGCGCATAGCTATTATAATGACACATACAATCTTTCCTAATAAATTACAGTCAAGAAATCATGTGGTGAACAGCACATTTGTGTATTTACTGAACAGGAAAATAATTTTATAGTAGTTTACCAGGTTTAATGTTTGATACCATTAAGATTTTTACTCCATTCTTTAAAAATAAATAATACGACATTACCTTTACTACCACAGTTGGCTCTGTTGAAAAGAGGAATGTGTATTACAGTCGGTGCATTGCAGCCTTCAAGCACATAAAAGTCCCTTGGAAAATCTTTTTCCTTTTTTATTTCCTCAGGGACTTCAGGGAAATCAATGTGTAGCTTTTTGCAAATTTCAGCCGTTTTTGTGAGAGACTGAAATAAAAAGAATATTTCTGATAGAGAATGTGTGTGTGAACTGAGCAGGCATTATATTTAGCATTGAGTATGCAGGTTAAAGGGCACCTATGATGAAAATCCTCTTTTTGAAGCTGTTTGGACAGAACTGTGTGTTGGTATAGTGTGTTCACAGCCATATTGGAGTAATATAAAGACAATAAGTCACTTTTTTATTTCCAGACGTTAAAATAGGATCGAAATCTCTCCCATTTCAAGGCAACGTAGAAGTGCGGTTTCCCTGCCCACCGAATTGATTGACAGCTGCGTATTAACATGTCTCGGTAGTAATGCATATATTCATAATCAACAAGACAGGATGTGCACAAAGCAACTGGGATTGAGAGATCTGTTCAGTTCACTGTGATCATCATCATCATCAAATGTGATCAAGAATGAGTTTTACAAGTTTGACACATTTTTAAAACAGTGCATGTTTGTAAGGAATTACAGCGATTTTACCATCTTTATCAGCACAGCCGTGTGTCAGTACAATTTTAAAAAAGACGCTTCAATCCTGGTTTGTGGACGTTAAATCAGGCTTATTTTGTACATTAACATAACTGATGTTAACACACAGCAGTGGATATTAACCCGTATCCTGTCACATTTGCCATGAAAAAACAGTGCAAAGCTAAACGCATACACTGTGTGTGACTCATCGTGGCAGAAAGGCTTGAATTAACTCCACAACAAATACATCAAATAATAATCATTGGGACAGTTCTTACTGTAGCATTTCTACTATAGCATTTCTCACAAACGTTACATGACATCTGCTTCCTTCATGTCTGTCACTGTGCTGTTTATCTGACGCAGTGGCAGCTACAAGATGCTAAGAGCTAAAAATTACTGAAAAGGTTTAATAAATAATCTGGGTGTATTGAACTGAAACTTTACAGACACATTCTGGAGACACAAAATATTTATCCTAAATCTTGAAAAAGGGATAAAATAGGTGCCTTTTAATAATAATAACAATAAAAAAAACATTTTTTACATTTACCTCAAATGGGTCGTCCTCGTTGAAATCGTGGGAGATTATGAGGTCAATGTGCCTCTCCTTCCTCAGCACTGGTAAAAAAGGTGAGTTGATGACGATCCCGCCATCAGCATAATGCCTCAGTTCATGTTTACAGATTCTAGAAACCTCCTTCTCTGAGGATGATAAATGTGTGTGTGTGTGTGCATTACATTAAAAGATAAAAACTGTTGTTTTAAATTACAATATTTGATGTTGCTTTGTTTATTCTCACAAATAAATGCACCCTTTAGCATTACTTAAATATTTTGACTAGTACTTTATCTTTTCATGTTTTACCATTACAAATTTACTTACCTGTCATTTTGTGCAGAAAGTTGTATGTTGTTCCCCAGACCCAGCAAGCAACTAACTCAGTGCATTTAACAATGACACTCCAGATCCCATTGCCTAAATTAAGAGCAAACATTTCTTGTGTAGTGATCAGCGGTAAAACCAGGAACTTGTGGAAATAAATTTCCAATATAAACAAATGCTGCAGAGTTAACACTAAACTCTGTCCCGTTTCTTAAGCTTATCAGAAAATTGCAATTGAGACAGTGATCATCTGTCTTTTGTTTATCTGAAAGACAAAGGTGTTAAGAGCCCAGAAATTGCAAAACAGCTTCTTGATCCAATCAACATTCTACATCGTCTCAGACACAGAGAGACGCGTGGATCACAATACCTCCATCTCACAAAAGAGACACAAATGGAATATTTCACTTCATATACCTGTAGATTCAAATGATCATGTATAAATTTAATATGCACTGCTTGAAATACTCCACTGTATGAAACTTTGCTTATTAATGTTTATATATGAATGCTTGGGTTAAGATCAACATTACATAGTGATGTTTAGACTCTATATATTGCAAATAATGTTTGGGTAAATTAGATGTGGTTTGGAAAGTGAATTATGCATAGGGAAATATTTAAGACTCTTAAATATTATAATAGTTAACAGTGGACTATGACTATGCAAAAGCCGGTCATACTATGGATGACACATCCCAGTGACCAACTCACAGGATCATCCAATCACAATGCTGGAATTGAATGGTGACACCTTTTCAATCACGCCTTCCAGAGAAAGTATTAAAAACATTTTCTTAAAGAGAGATGCATGGTAGAATTAAGTGCGTGGTAGTAACAAAGAAATGTGTGATGGTATGCGGTTGACACGGAATGTGGTCGAGAGTGGTATCAGAACTTTTGCTGCGTGTTCCAGCAAGGATTTGGTAATTGGATCCACAGTGCTTTTTCGAAGGCAGCTGAAACCATAGCTTCAAGACTACCACCACCAGAAATCTGCGTGTCCCAGATTTTCAGGAACTCTACGTTCAAGGATAAAGACGTCGATGTGTCCCCGACATCAGACCCACCACCTCCAGAAATCTCCAGTTCTACGTGTTCCAGAATCTACAGATTTCTTCATCTCAAAGCTCAAGGGAGCTAAGTCTGCTCGTTCCATGCTTCCAGGTCTGCAAGAAGATCCAACTTCTTCCAACCACTGCATTAATGGCAGCAACAACCACTACCTCCAGAAGACTCCAGTTCTGCATGTTCCAGAAACTACAGATTTCTTCTTCTCAAAACTCAAGGGAGTCTGCTCGTTCCATGCTTCAAGACCTGCAAGAAGATCCAACTTCTTCCAACTACAGCATTAATGGCAGAAATGTAAATATTCCACTTTCCAACCCTCTAAATGAGACCTTGGCATGGTGTGTTTAAGTATAAACTATTCTAATTAATTAGATGTTTATAACTGATATTCATTAATAACAAAAACTTCCTTAGTTCTTTGTTATTGTAGAATAAGGTTGACCTTACCTTGACTTAATCACCTTCATCACTCGCCTATGCACTTAATTTTCTGTACATTTAGTAATTTAGTTACCTTGTTTACTATTTTGTTAATAAATACACATTTATTACAACTGCGTCTTCCTTGTGTCAGATTTGGCCAGATAATAAACTCTTTTACATTTGTATATTTTAATTAACAATATTTTATTGTAAATTATTTTGACAGTGGAAAGCTGTCTGGTGCCCAGTTTAAAAGGAGTTATTTATCTGTTATTTCTACATCATTTGAGGCCCCACGAGAAGCTAAAATATCAATATTAATACTAAAATATTGATATTAATATTTGTTATGAATACAATTATCACTACAATTGTTATCAGTGTATAAAATAATTAAGAAGATTCACAAACATCCCTGATCTGCATCCTACATCTCAAATCATTAACTTTGAGGATAAAACTCACATGTCGGATCCCAGTAGGACTGCAGGTTGCATACGTATACGGTATATTCCTTAACAGTCTTCTTATTCATTTCTTTTGACTTGGTGAGTAATTTCTTGTATTTGTCTTCATCCAGCTTTCCTGCAATACATGCTATTATTAGATATTGCGCTGGATTTCTAATATATGTCACTGAAAGCTTACCAGGTCATGTATTATTATCTACAGTCTTTACCACAGTAGCAGAACATGAGGAACTTTTCATTTCTCAAGGTTGTCTGTTGTTCACCATAGATATATATACTAGATATCTTCCAATAGACAACAACAGCGTAGGCAACATTTAATGTAAATATCTATGGTCATTCACAAATGCATGACCACGCTAAATGGAGCAAATCCTGATGTTAGCAAGATTTTAAATTGAGTTTTATCAAAGAAATATAGCCTGTATTCCCATTTTCTGACCAAATGTTTTTACTCTTGTGCTTATTATGATAGATACCTCTCAGTAAGTCATTCAGGGTTTTAACCTGAGACGAAGGATCTTCATTTTTTAAAACCAGAAGATTCACTTGGACAAGAGTCAAGAGCAGTTTTCCAGCCCTGTCCAGGTGTCGAGCACTGAAGGACTGAATGTCTGTTTGTTTTGTTTCTGAAGACGAGAGGTCCGCCATCATCTCAGACTCTGACCCAAATAAGTCTAAGAGGAAAAGGTTGCATATTAATCTTTTACAAAATCACATTGATGGATAATGATTAATTACAATGACTTGCATTAAACTGTTTTCGAAATGAAATGATAGGGATAAAGGGAACTTACGTTTAATTATATATATCAGTTCCTCCAATATTTTTACAGGGTCAGCAAGACTACTACCACACAGACCTGCAGACCAATAAATAAATAAAAAATGTTTTATATTATATAATTATTAAACCCTGCCCTGAGCTTAAAGGGCCATGAACCCCCCGTCTCAGCAGGGTGTTTTCACACCTCTAGTTTAAAGAAAGTGGGTAAGTCCAGCTTTAGGTAGGAGTGTCGAGTGGCGAAACCGGGAAGGGTTTGGATGAAAAAGGCAGTTTTAGTATGTGCACTACAGCTGATTTTTACACAGGCAACACAAACGCAGGCAGGGCCAGCGCAAACTGGAAGAACAAATTTGTTCTCATTTATTCATTTTCTTTTTGGCTTAGTCCCTTTATTAATCAGTGGAATGAACCGCCAGCTTATCCAGTATTTGTTTTGTGCCCTTTTAGCTGCAACCCATCACTGGGAAACACTCTTTCACACACATACACAACTGCCAATTTAGTTTATTCAATTCACCTATACTGCATGTCTTTGGACTGTGGGGGAAACCGGAGCACCCGAAGGAAACTCACGCCAACACGGGGAGAACATGAAACCTCCACACAGAAATGACAACTGACCCAGTTGGGACTCAAACCTGTAGCCTCTACATATATTTCACATTTCTAAAAGAAAACTACTATGTGTATTATTTCAGCTCACCTTGCAGGAACAGCATGTCCATCTCGGGCTGCTCTTTTATTTTAACCCCTTGCTTAAACTGACTCCCAAAACTGGAGGAATCCACAAAAGCCCCAGTGATGGAGACGCCGGTCTCATGTGGTGTGATCTCAAGAAACGTATCTATGAAAAAAAAATGCTTTCTAAGTTTTGGACATAGATCATACAGCTAATAACAGCAGTGACATTACCTGCATCTAGTTTATCATCTTTGCTCTGCAAATCAATTACAGTGTAGATTGGATAAGGATCTTTGCTGTGTTGGCTCCTATGTCGACTGGTAAAAGTACTCTCGTCTATCTGTAGAAAAATAAAGCATTTTCTTAGAGGAGTAGTTCACCCAAAAATGCTAATTTACTCACTTTTTACTATTTAAGTGGTTTCAAATATTTATAAGTTTCTTTTTTTCTGTTGAACATTAAAGAATATATTTTTAATAACACCATTTACTTTCATAGTAGGTAAAACAGAGTGGGTGTCAATGATGACACATTCAGCATTTTTTGAAGCATCTTCTTTTGTGTTCAACAGAAAGAAAGTCATAAAGTTTTGCAACAAGTAAAGGCAGAGTAATCATTTTTCGAGTGAACTATCCCTTTAAATACTTGCATAGGCTGTCAAGCATAGTCCAAACAGATATTGCATTTTTCTATAGACTCTAGATCAGGAGCAGGCAAGATGCTTTATTCCACCTAAGACACAATGTTCTTCATTTTCTTGTCATCTCAACATAACAAAAAAAAAGTTGTTTTCTCATAATCACCACACTGGGCCTGTAAACAAACGAGACCAGTTAAATTACTTACAGTGGCTATAAGGAGCGCTGTACTTTTATACAGGTGAATGATGCTACAATTAAAACATTCCTACTGAAGGCGCTCTCCAAACAAATAGGTGTGTTACATGCAATGGTCAGCAGCTATAGCACAAGAGCAATATTGCCCCGTGATTGGCTGATTATAAATTTGCGCTAACGAGCAGTTGGACAGGTTTACCTAATAAAGTGGCTGGTGAGTATGTATATATATATATATATATATATATATATATATATATATATATAGATATCACAAACATGACTAAAATATGAGTGACTATGTATCAAATGATTTGAAAAGGATGAGGAAAATAAAGTGGGTTGAATCCAATAAGCCAGTGTTGCCAGGGTCACAGTTTTTGAAAATGTAATTGTGGAAAAAAATGTTGCAGATTTTGTTTTTTAGGCGTAGGCTTATTTTCGTAATGTGTTGTGGCCACAAAAATGTTTCGTTCTTTTGAATGCAAAATGAAAACGGAAACATTTCTTAATGGACATTTGCTTCAAATGAGCGAGTAAAACTGTATGAAGGCCACATCTCAGAAAGGTATGTAGAAGTTTTGTTTGACGTGGGGAAAGTCAGTTTTTTAACATGTATACTGTATCTGCAGGTATGAGTTTCACAAAGTATCTGAAAAAATCTGGTAAATCTTTCTCTTTGTGCAAACGGTGTAATCCATAAGAAAGAAATTAATAAAACTTTAGATTCGCTTGTGAGTGAGTAAATGGTGAGTTTTTATTTTTTGGGTGAACTATACATTTCAAGAGCTTCATTTCATGACATAATGCTTCATTTACGCAAAGAACATGACATTCGGTAGAACTTATCTCACCTCTTTGACCATCTTGCTTATAAACAGCACAGCCCAGACTTCAGTCAGACTGAAGTTATCCTTCTCTCTGTAGTATTCTTTAAGGGCCACATATTTGTCCATCAAACTGACATCAGGGCCAACAAGTTTCTGTATGATGTCATCCTTCACTACTTCCAGCTTCTTGGACCAATTAGGTTCTTTGTATAACGATGCCATACACCTAATGAAGGGGGAAAAAGTTCATCATTTGTTTAAATTCAGCTGGATCGGATGATCTAAATGTATTTGTTCATTTACCAGGTCGATCCTGAGATTCCAGCAAGATACATCATGCAGTCCATCAGATCAGTTTGAGCCAGAGCGTACAGTGATTCCAGCAAACTCACCATTGCTCTTTCACTTCCTCCTGAACCCAGCAGTGCGATGTTGGGCACCTGGTCCTGTGAAAATGTAGATCCCATGAAGTGCTTTTAAATGTGCATTTTTGTATTCAATGTTTGACGTAATCTCAACTGAGACACAATGAGTGGACAGGACATAGAGTAGCTCCTTCCCTTATAAGAAACAGCCAATAGCGGTTTGTTTTTCTCACAGCGCTGCCAGCGAAAGTGGTTGAGCTCAAGCGCACCAAGTGAAAAGGAAATGAGAAGCATCTTGAAGGGGGTGGGGCATGTCTGATATTAGCGAGCATTTAATTGGTCAAGATTTGATGAGAAACTGAAGTATGAGGTGATGTGAAAAAAGCATTGATCCATTTAGGTGGAAATGACAAACTGCAAGCTTTAGATGTTTATTACATTTTTAAATCTTCTAAGAGAAGTTTATTTATAAACTAATTTCGAGAGAATCATGTGCTTATGTTTGACCACAGCCGGTCCTACATTAGCTAATACATGATCTCCCAATCAGATGATTCCTAAGTCACTATAAACAACCACAGTCTTCATTCCACAACCATCTTCATCTGGGAGAAACCCCCCTTCCTCCCCTTCTCCTCCCCCCATAACCCAGTGGTTAGCACTGTTGCCGGATTCCTTGAGCTCAGGGCTCTCTCCTCGGACAGCATGCCAAAGAAGCCTATTATAAATCATCAGCTAAGTGTGAACACTTGAAACGGAAATTTTGTCACTTATTTGAAGCGCACTAGCTTATAGATATGCTTAAAACTAACATACTGATACTAACATTTAAAAAAAACATTGTTTTATTTCAATGGACCTTTAATAATGGGTTAGTTCTCCCAAAAATGAAAATTCTATTATTAATTACTTAACCTCATGTCGTTCCAAACCCATGAGACCGTTCATCTTTTGATCATCAAACTACATATAAGCCAATTTTATTTTTTGTTGCACAAAAATGTTCTTGAAGCTTCCTATGATTACAATTGAACCTACGAAGTCACTTGGAATATGTTTTGACATTTTTTTTGTTTTTTTGGACTTTGAATTAGAGGTTACAGCTGACTCGAGCAGGTTCAAGTCTATATTTTAATGTAAATGGTCAGTCGAGTAGGATTTCAATATATTATATAATATATCAGGTCTGTGTTTAATACTCACGTCGATCAGGCTTGGAGAACACCCCACTTTGCATGAGTTTTGTAACTTGCAACTATAACTAAATTAGGATGGGATATAAGCAGGAATTAGCGTGTTTTAAAACATGAGCGTATTACCTCAGCTGCAAGAAGCTGAGCTTGGTATCATTTTCAATAGTGGTCAGCTAATGAAACTTGAATGTAGTCTATTGACCTTATTCTTAACCTAAGAGCCGGCTGAACCATTGGAATCTTTTTGGCTTGAGACTTCTGGTCTCATTCACTTCTATTCATTTTTAGATGTTAAAAACAGCTATTTATGTTGCTTAATGTTGCAAACTGCTATTTTCTTATTATATAAGAAAATATTCTACTTTTTTAAGTTTAGTAAGGAATGCACTTGTTTGTAGAGCAAGTAATTTGACCGTTTTTTATTCCTAGTCATTTATTCCGTGAGCAGCTGAATGTGGTATATGCACAGGAAGTCTTAATTTTCAGTAAGCCAGCCTCCAGCCTCACGCTTCCAGTAAATTCTCTTTTCTTTTTAAAACTGCCACATTTAAGGTCTGATTTCTTTAAAAATCAGCGATCTTCACTGCCTGATAGATATACAAAATGACGTGGGTCTCACATCGGACCAGAAGCCCTGCATTAAATTCAGTTTATTTTACTCAAGTGTTTCCAGTCTTTCATCTAGTTTTACGCTTGAACAACTAAATGAATGCTTAAGTCTATTTAACTGACTACATTTTAATTACAATACAACATCGATGCTGTAAAAGGAACCTTATGAAATTGAAAATACGCACATTAAGCTTTCACCGGAAGTTTATCATTGGCTGAAAAACACTAGCTATGCATACAGCCCATTTGCAGTTCTAAAACAATTGCAAAAACTAGCGCACTTCTGCATCACAGTATAAAGTCAATACTAATGCGTCAGTCATTGCCTTGTTTTTTGTTTTGTTTTTTGGCCCGTGAAGACCTTTTGTACATCTTGAGGATGAGAGAGCTCTAAAATAACTTCATTTGTGTTTCTCAAAATGATCAAAGGTCTCAGGGTTTTATTAATAACAGAATTTTCATTTTATTTTGGGTGAAGTAACCCTTTAAGTTGCTCTTCTGTAAAGAGTTCAGTCAAAAGAAAAGATGACCTGCTGAAACCTTTCCAAACAAGACATTTCCGTAAGCTGCTCTCTAACATTATGTCATTCTATTTTTATGTAATGCAGACAGGTTCATATCAGTTCAGAGTGAAAATCAGTTTGAATTCCAAAGTAACAAAGAAATATATATTTTTATAAAGATAATATGATACATTAAAATGAGAAAATTATGCAGTGTGGAGAAAAATCTCAATCTAAACCTTAAATGCTTATGAAATTTTGTGTAAGAATCTTTTTTATCTTAGGATATGGTGTGGCAGTAAAATGTTTAACTGACAAGGGTTCTTGCAAAACCGAAATTTTGGTTTTGGTTTGCGCTTATGTGAAATGTGACCATAAAGATGGGGCCCTAGCATGAGAGAGGTGATGTAATTTCCTTGTCTTCAATGGAAAAGTACATTTTGTAATGCAACCTTGAAGATTAGACAAAACTCTCCCTTCATTGTCACAGTCTGCAGTGACCTCCGTTTCTGTATAACCGTCTGACCTTCTCTTGCAAGACATTAGACCCTTTTCACATTTCTGGATTACTCAGCAGTGGAAGTCATCATAGGTGGGTAAACATAGAGCACAGTGAACTGAAGAATACCACAAATACATATTTTGTATTCCTGTTTGCTCAACATTAGATTTTCTGTCTCACCTATTATCCATGCATTAGGGTTAAGATTTGGGCTAGGGTTTGGTCGCTCCTTGCACAACCGATAATTAATAAAAAAAATTGTAATTTGATACCAAGTTTATATAAAAAGTATAGCTTTATAAATGTGGATACATAAAAAAAATCAAGATATTAAAAATGTCAAGGATTTAATATGCTGATGATTAGTGTTGGGGTAGCACGAGTTATGTAATATTACATTTCTAAGTAACGAGTAAAGGAGCGCATTCATGAAATTACGTAATAATATTTGAGTTACTTTTTTAAAAATGTAACTTGAATTACATTTTAGATTAATTAATACACTTTTAAAGAATAGTTTGTTGAATTAAAATTAGTGTAATCATGTTGAATCCCACTAAATGAGAAAATGAGCTCCCCGTGGGAACAGACAAAAACCAAGATGGTTTAGCCTTACATTTCTGTGATGGAAGTATTCTCATTATTTTGAACATATGGAAGAAAATTGAATAGTCACTGATACTCAATGGACAGTAATTTAACTGAACTAATAAGACAATAATACAAAAGAAGCAAACACGTTGCTTTTTTAACTTTCATTAACCTGTAGTCTTTTGCAAAAATCTATGGCTGCATTATAATATGCTCCTCTTTATAAGAGATGATTGCAGTGAAATTCTGTTTGGTTTCTAGTGAAAGCTAGATAATGTCATGTATTTTCAGACAGAAATATGCAGTGTAGCAGTATTGAGATGTGTGAAATTAAATTGAAACTGAATAGGCTTCGCAAAAGTTTGGTAACCTTCTCGTTTGTGTGGATTTCAAAACCAGAAGTCACTTAATAATGATTGAGTACAACACAAAATTGATATGAGTGACTCAGTGAACCTTAACACTCCCAACACAGGTGCAACCAATCATGGAAAAGGATATTTAAGATAGCTGATTGATAGTTGTGCTTCTCCGTATTGTAAACCTGAAAGTAGCAACATGGGAACCTCAAAAGAACTTCCCAATGACCTAAAACTAGGATAATTCATCAACATCAATTAGAAGAAGGATGCAAAAAGCTAACATAAAGGTTTAAAGTCTCTATCTCCACAGTCAAAAATATAGTAAGAAAATGGAAGGCAACAGGAACATGTCTTGTGAAGGCAAGATGTGCTAGACCAAGAAAAATATCTCAAAGGCAAAGCGCAGAATGGTTGGAATGGTCACAGACAAACCACAGACCACCTCCAAAGAGCTCCAGGAACATCTTGCTGCTAATATTGTCATTGTAGATCGTGTCACAATCCAGCGCACTCTTCACAAAGAACAGCTCAATGGAAGGTGATGCATTCAGCAATCTCCCAATAATATCCAGCGGCAAAGTGAGGCATTTCAACAGATTTAGGGTGTTTTACTGTATTTTACATTTTACTGTATATTTTTGAATAGTAGATATTTTATAGTAGATATTCAGTCAGTCCAGTTTAAAGCAGCTGGTCTTTTGCAATCTCCTTGTTGACCTGTGGTTCTCTTTGAATCTCTCTCTGTGTGTGTGTGTGTGTGTGTGTGTGTGTGTGTGTACCCCCTGAAATAGCAGTGGCCACCCCCTGGCCACCCAATGTAAAAAATTGTAGCTCCGCCACTGGGACCGAGTGTGGACACCCCTGGTTTACACGCTGTTATTTCAGCAAAGGTGGCTCTACAAAAGACTGATGTCCTTATTTTGTTGGGGTGCCCAAACTTTTGTACCTGTCTGTTTTAGTTAAGACTTAAATTGCATTGCATCTGCTGATTAAATAAATGTTACGTCAGAACTAAAAATTATCAGGGGTGGCCAAACTTTTGCATAGGACTGTCTATACGGCATAGCGTCAGGAAGTTTTCAGAAGGTAACATTATTCTATTTTTTTCTAATTCCTTTTTTTAAAGGTAAATGAAGGTGTAGTTTATACAATGTGTCATTAAATGCAGAGCTCCTCTATTAAAAAAAAAGAAAAAAAACCCTGCAAGTTCTGAATAAGATCCTCATGCAGGTATGAAAAAGTAACTCAAAAGTAATGCATTGCTTTCCTTAAAAAGTAACTAAGTAAAGCTACTAGTTACTCTTTTGGGGAGTAACTCAATATTGTAATGCATTACTTTCTAAAGTAACTCTCCCCAACACTGCTGATAATGAACGGCTTTAATGAAATTTAATGATAATGTATCGTCTGCATTTTTTAAATATTCTTTATTCTGGACATATGAATTTAAATATAAATCTAATCTAAAATTAGATTACAAAATGTGCAAGGGACTTGAAGTATCTATTGAGCTGTGTAGTAAAAGATTTAGTGTAGGTGTATTTGAAAAAAATGTTACCAGACTACATTGTATGCCATGTCTTGTAAGACACTCCAGAGTTGATTGTCTCCTGTTGGTCACATGGTTAATCTCAGCCTCATTCAGTGAATGACTGATTCTCACTTTAACACTGTAGAAAAACAATCAGGGACAGAAAGAACAGTTTGTAGGTGTAACATTCATAAAATCAAACCATTCAAATGATCATGCATGTGATACTATGATGGGAAAAAAGTAAAAAAGATTTCATTTATAAGTGGTGTAGAAAGTGTATGTAGCATTACCCTTCGCTTGGAATTTCTTCAGACATAATTGAAAAGGTTTGTTAAAATAAGCCTGTAAAAAAGAACAGGCTGTTGTGAATTAAAATAAAATGTATTAGTTCTGAACTGAATAATGGCAAGCATTTCTGAATCACCATTCCAATTTTTAACATCATCCAGAAACACAGAATCATTAAATCGCTAAATATATAAAATATATCATAATTGGAAAGTAATTTTTCACTTTTAATATGTGATTTAAAAAGCACTTACCTAAGCTGGCAGTGGTTGCTGTCGTCTGCAAAAATAAAACTGAAACTTATGTGAGCACGTGACGTTAAGAGGAAATGTAAGATTTTGGAAAAAATGTAGAAGACCTGGCTGATTTCTCAAATGATAATGTTTCCAATCTAGGCAAAAATTCACTTTCATCAAAAATGTACATATTTGTTGATGCCATACAATACACAATTTAAAAATGCGCTGGTTAAGAAATATTTTGTCATTAAAATATGTCATATAAATTGTCATTTTGAACATTTTAATTGAATTTTATGAAAAAGCACCACATCAGTAAAATTTCTAAAAGATCACATTGCGCTTGAGTACCCATGCTAAAAATTCAGCTTTTCCATCACACTGTAATACATTTGTTGCTATGTTCATTTTTTAAACGTTTAATGCAAATAAATTTTAGTTTATTAAGTTATAGTTTATTATAGTTATTATAGTTGTTTTAAGGTATTATAGGTCATTATAGTTTAGTTTTTCATCATTTCAACTTACATCAATAAAGCAAAAATGTAAAAATCAAGTTAAAATTTGTATAACTTAATAAAGGTGAAACCTGATTAGCTTATCAAAATACCTTTATTTTTCATATTGTAGAAATAGCATAAGCACAACAAAGTCAGTAACAAAGATATTTGGCATATCATTTATAAAACAATAATTCAATTGTCAAATAAATGAAAAATTTTGTATATTGTGTCAAATTTCAATTTAAAACTACTCTGTACAAAATTGTATGATCTATAAATCATGACAATATGTTTTTACATGCAGCGTGGTGGCGCAGTCGGTAGTGCTGTTGCCTCACAGCAAGAAGGTCGCTGGTTCGGGCCCGGCTGGGTCAGTTGCCATTTCTGTGTGGATTTTGCATGGTCTTCGCATGTGTTTCCTCCAGGTGCTCCGGTATTCCCCAAATTCCAAAGACATTGTTATAGGTGAATTGGATAAGCTAAATTGTCCGTAGCCTTATTCCAAAATGGATTAAATTCATTTACGTCCTCAAAATTCTACACATAATACCCCATAATGACCATGTGAAAAAAGATTTTTTGAAATTGTTGCAAATTTATTACAAATAAAAAACCTGAAAAATCACATGTACATAAATATTCACAGCCTTTGTCGTGAAGCTCTAAATTGAGCTCATGTACATTCTGTTTCCACTGATCATTCTTGAGATGTTTCAGCAGCTTAATTGGAGTTCACCTGTGGTAAATTCAGCTGATTGGACATGATTTGAAAAGGCATACACCTGTCTATATAAGGTCCCAGGGTTGACAGTGCATGTCAAAGCACAAACCAAGCATGAGGACAAAGGAATTGTCTGTTGACCTCCGAGACAGGATTGCACAAAGCTGGGGAAGGTTACAGATAAATTTCTGCTGCTCTAAAACTTTTAATGAGCACAGTGGCCTCCATCATCCATAAGTAGAAGATGTTTGGAACCACCAGGACTCTTTCTAGAGCTGGCTGGCCATCTAAGCTGAGTGATCGGGGGAGATGGGCCTTAGTCAGGGAGGTGATCAATAACCCGATGGTCACGCTGTCTGAGCTCCAGCGTACTTCTGTGGAGAGAGGAGAACCTTACAGAAGGACAACCATCTGTGCATCTGTGAACTGGAAGACTAGTCAGGATAGAGGGAAAGATGAATGCACCAATGTACAGAGACATCCTGAATGAAAACCTGCTTCAGAGGTCTCTTGACCTCAGCCTGGGGTGACGGTTCATCTTCCAGCAGGACAATGACCCAAAGCACATCACCAAAATATCAATGGAGTGGCTTCACAACTACTCTGTGAGTGTCCTTGAGTGGCCCAGCCAGAGCCTAGACCTAAATCCTATTGAACGTCTCTGGAGAGATCTGAAAATGGCTGTACACCGTCGCTTCCCATCGAACCTGATAGAGCTTTAGAGGTACTGCAAAGAGGAATGGGCAAAAATTCCCAAAGATAGGTGTGCCAAGCTTGTGGCTTCATATTCAATAAGACTTGAGGCTGTAATTGCTGCCAAAGGTGCATCAACAAAGTATTGAGCAAAGGCTGTGAATACTTATGTAGATCTGATTTTTCAGGGTTTTTATTTTTAATAAATTTGCAACAATTTGTGTGTAGAATTTTGAGGAAATAAATCAATTTAATCTATTTTGGAATAAGGCTGTAACATAAAAAAAGTGGAAAAAGTGAAGCGCTATGAATACTTTCCGGATGCATTGTATGTGTGTGAATGAGAGTGTATGTGTGCTTCCCCGTGATGGGATGTGGCTGGAAGGGCATCCCCTGCGTAAAACATATGCTAGATAAGTTAAACTAAAGGCTTAACTTAAATAACTTTTATTTTAAAAAAAATTTAAACAATACTTACAAATTTAAGGCAACCATGTTTTTTTCACTCTGTGAATAAATTCAAAGACCTAAAAATAAGTGTGTTTCAAGTTGAGTTTTTCACAATTTAACCTCAGTAAGATTTCATTTGGATGCAGTATCAAACCTTTACGCTGGAGTAAATTAATTTCCATTACAAACAACATGATTGTGACTGTTTTCCAGGAACATTTAAGCTTACGAACTGATTTTGTAATCACATGGCACTTGCAAATACCATTAAAATATAGCTCTTGGCAAATATATTTTTGTATTTTTTATCTAATAATTTTGTCTTTAGTGTTAGATTTTAAAAGGTGAAGCTGTTTTGTAAAAAACACACAGCTACTGAGCAATCAGCATTTTAAGTTAATGCTAGAATAAAGGAACTAATAAAAACGAGTCAATTAAAAATGTAATTTTGTTCAGTCTGAGTGTACACTAAAATTAAATGTCATGTTTATAATTTGCAGAAAGGTGTGTAGCACTAGTGGTTATTGTGAATGTGTGTGTGTGCACAACAACAGTATGCAGCAGGTGTGTTTGCATTAGCAGCGCTGTAAAGATTGAGACAAGGCAGACAATAAAAGACAATTGCGCAAACACAATCTTGTCTTCACAAACATCTCTTTACACACCGCTGAATTTGAATCCCCTGAACTAATGAGTTTATCACAATTCAACAACAATAAACATGCAGAAAGAGTGACCACCATCACTAATGCATGACAAAAAAATACATTTACCCAGACAGAGGTTGCAAGAGCGGTCGGTGACGTCAAATACTGTGTATGAACACACATCGGCACGTTATCAGCGCGCAAGCAGAAACAACACTGTGTGTGCGGACGCTGTTTAACACACACACACAAACACACTGTATCTGTGACGTCAGGCCTGATGATTCTGACTGGCCGGTGGATGACCTCTCTGATCAAGTCAAATATCATCAGAATCGAAAAAGTTACAATGTGACCTTTGACCTCTTAAAAGGCAAAGTATGAGGTAATGTATGAGGCAGAAGCAGACATCTGTCTTCTATTGTTACAATTAGATAAAAACATGTTTTTGTATGTGTGCGTCTGTGTGTGCGTGTGTGTGTGATTTGAACTACTTAATCCAATATATTCTTTAATTTTTCGCCAGTGATTGTGGAATACAATACAGAATGATGTAAGCTTATATTAAGAATATGACATGTACACCACAAATATGCAATGTGAGTTGCTGTAGCCAATTTATGAAAATGTGATAATATATAATAATAAAGCTTCTATTAGGAATGTTTCTGAATAGTGTTTCTGAAACCATATATTATTTTTGCTTTTATATTTCTGAATATAATATAATATAATACAATTCATTTTCTTTTCGGCTTAGTCCCTTTAATAATCTGAGGTCACCACAGAGGAATGAACTGCCAACTTATCCAGCATCTGTTTTACGCAGCAGATGCCCTTCCAGCCACAAACTCCACACAGAAATGCCAACTGACACAGCCGGGGCTCGAACCAGCGACTTTCTTGCTGTGAGGCGATATAATATAATAAAAATATAATCTAATATTATAAAAATATAATATAATATAATATAATATAATATAATATAATATAATATAATATAATATAATATAAACTCTATTAATACAGATATGCTTGACTGAGCTTTCCTCCCAAATTTAGACATATTACATTCATTAACCCGGGTTTCTGCAGGTTTCACCAAATTAAATTTAAGACATTTTTAAGACCATTATGACCATTTTAGACTTATACAGGGCTAAACGAATTATTCAGGCATTCGAATACCCCAGTTGGAAAAGATTTTCAATTGGCCTATCCAAAATATTATTATAATGTCATACATTTAATAATACAAAAATACTAATTTAATAATAACAAAATATAAAAGTCAGGTTAGTATCCTCAACAGTAAATAAATTGAGAACTTTTAAACAAGTGTTACTGTAAGGAAAGCAATTAAATGCTATAGTTAAATATAAAGTAAATAAGTTTTATTGAGATTGGGCTTGTTGGTGATTGTATGGGTGTTATTGGCCAGATTGGGTAGCTATACATGAACGAAGGAAAAATAAGACCTGTTAAAAAAAGATTTAAGACCTACAACACAATATTTCAGTAGATTTAAGACTTTTTAAGGCCTAAAATTTAGCTTCTGAGATTCAAAATATTTTAAGACTTTTTAAGACCCCTACCCTGATTAACAATATTACATATACTAATAAATCCTATATTAGAACAAACATGTAATATCAATAACTACTAAAGCCTGTTTATTACATTTTATATTCAATTAAACTCAAGCTTATTTGTATAGCGCTTTTTACAATAATTACTGTTCCAAAGCAGCTTTACAATGGGTGCATGTTATTACATTACAGTTAAAATAAGAAAGTTAAGGTGAAAGTTAAGCTGTAAGCTGCTGTGTATATAACAGCATATACCTACTCCCAGCACAGGGCTATTTATATCGAAGTTGATATTTAGTTGTATTGGTGTTTGTAACATCTAGTTTTTTATGAGGTGGGTTGTTAGCCCAATGCTCAACCCCCAATCTGGAGGACCAGGACATTTACACATAAACTACGGACAATTTTGTCTATTCAATCCACCTATAGCGCATATCTCTGGACTGTGGGGGAAACCGGAGCGCCCGGAGGAAACCCAAGCAAACACAGGGAGAACATGCAAACTCCACACGGAAATGCCAACTGACCCAGCTGGGGCTCGACCTTCTTGCTTTGAGGCGACATCGCTACTCAACTCTGCCATCGTATTGCCATATAACATAATATAACACAAAATTATACAAACTGTAACTAAAACTTTATATTCATACACTCTCTCTCTCTCTCTCTCTCTCTCTCTCTCTCACTCACTCACTTGAAGTCAAGGTTATTAGCCCTTTTGTGAAAATGTAATTGTTTTTCAATTATTTCCAAGTGCTGTTTAAATGATGGAGAGAGATTATTAAACATCATCGTTTTAATAACTAATTTCTAATATCTAATTTCTTTTGTTTTTGCCAAGATGACAGCATATAATATTTTTCTAGTTATTTTGGAAGATACCAGACTGTAAAAAATGCTGGGTTCCATACGATCCCTTCACGTTGTTCCAACACACATCAATCAATTTAACTTTAAGCGGATTAAACTTAAAAAATTAAGTTGTCCCTCCAAAAAAATAATAATAATTGTGTTGTTTCAACTCATTTTAAATAAGTAGTTTGAACAAGCAGCAAAAGTCATTTTTGAATGTAGTATTCAGCTTAAAGTGCAATTTAAAGGCTTCACTTGGTTAATTAGTTTAACATTAGGCAAGTTAGGTTAATTAGGCAAGTAATCTGATTTGTTCTGTAGCTATTTGAAAAAAAAAAACTATTTTTATTTTTAACGTAAAGCTGATTTTATTCCAGTCAAATTCAAACAAACAAGATTAAACAAGAAATATTATAGGAAATACTCTGAAAATGTCCTTGCTCTGTTAAACATCACTTGGGATATATTTGAAAAAGAATTACAATTTCAAAAGTGGACGAAACATTTTTTCTTCAACTATTTCATAAGCCAAAATAGAAACAATGTTTTATTATAATAAGAACAGCAGTGTCACATAGAAATAAATTAAAGCTGTTAGGCTCTCATCTTATCAGCAGTAAAACATTCTGTGTGCACAGAAAGAAAGAAAGAATAGAGTGAGGATAAACATAAATGACAGTGGGGGGAGAGGTGAAGATCAGGGGAAAGAGATGCAGGTATATAAATGCAGAACATCCTGGACAACACATGAACACACGTCCACAAGACACAACCGCAGAAGAGGACAGAGGACTGAAACCGGAAAGGGGGGACATTTTCAAAGGTAAGAATCTGATTGGAATTTATGTATGCAATAATATAATGGTAAATTGCTAGTCAATTTTTAAAAGATGTTATGAAGAGCATTATATGTGACCCTGGACCAGTGATAAGGATCCATTAGTTTGAAACTGAGATTTATAAACCATCTGAAAGATGAATAAACTTTACATTAATGTTGTTTGTTTAAGACAATATTTGAAACACTGATATACAACTTTTTTAATATTATTATTATATTATTTTATTGTTATATTATTATATGTGTTATATTATTTGTTATTTACAACCTTGAGCTACAATTATTTGAAAATCTGTAATCTAAGGGTTAAAATGTGTCTAAATATTGAGAGAATAGCCTTTGTATTCCATTATTGTTGTCCAAATAAATATCTTAACAGTGCATTTTACTAATCAAAAATTATGTTATGATATACTTATGGTTGAAAATTTACAAAATGTCTTCATGAAACATCGTTTTTACTTAATACTCAAATGAATGTTGGCTTTTCAAAAATGAATACTTTTACTCATACACTGTATTTTTGGCTGAGACTGGTTTTACGGTTTTTATTAGTGCTTCTATGGTAAAAAATATATATATAATTATTATATTATAAAAATTATAATTATGACACCAAGTGTTACAGAAAGATGGATGAAATTTCATAGTCAAGAATGAATTAATTCATAGGAATTTTAGATGATATTTTGTTGCTGTTTTTTATTTTTTATCATTAATGGGGATTAATAATACTATTAAAAATTTATAAATGCCAGTTATACTGGGAATAAACACTACTTTTATTCATCATTTGAGAAAAACATCAAATTTTATTTTGAAATAAATAACATACAACAAACTATATCTAGGCTAATTTTAAAAACGACCCTTTATAGACTTCTTACAGTGTCTGAGCAATATTTATGTGATTTTTAACACATTTTGCCAGCAACTAAATTCTGTAATTTAAATAAAAGTGTATAAATGTGAAATTGCTAACTTAACCTTGCAATTTTTCCCCATCCTAGACATGCAGGCAAGCGACATGAGCGTTTTCCTAGCTGTGTTTTGCACGGTCAGCATCTTCCAGCTCTGTCACGGAGTATCCAGCAGTGGAGAATGCTACTTCAATGCTAAAGGTAAACTATAATAAACATTAAAGTACAAGCACACACAGATCTTAGAAAATAAATAAGAATAGACAACTGAAATATTTTATATATCAGAAGTTCTGTAAACAAACTGTACAATGTTTTAATTTACACAGTCTATATAAAACAAATCGAATTAACTCTATTGTATATTTAAATTTAATTTTAAATCATTTGAATAATTCTATAATAAAAGACTCATAACTGGATCAATCGTAATTTTGAACAAATTTTGGTTGATTTCTGTTCAAATGACGGAACAATTCTCTTAAATATATATTTCAAATAATACTTGTGTAATGTTTGTTTATACACAATTTGTTTTGGTTAAATAATATTAATAATACATTCAAATTATGTGCATTTACATAGCAACAGCTGTGGTTGTGAAGTAATTGGATGTTACAAGGGCTGCATGATTTGGGAAAATGTTCATATTGATTTCTGAGGTCAGTGTTGCGATATGGAATTGCGATTATAAATGGTATCGTGAGTCAACTCAATGGGTTTTTAAGGAAAATGCACACACAGATTAGTAATAATGCTGAAATGTGTATTTGTAAAATTAAAATGGTTTCAAAATAAATAATTTTTATAAAATGAAATATTTGCACTAATGTAAAATTATTCTCAGATACTTGCAATTATTAAATGATATATAACAATATTTTATATGTATAGCTTTGTATTATTGTTTTATACTTATTTTCTGATTTTTGTCTTGTTCTGGTAAAGCATTTGCTAAAATATGATGTTTTCTCTGCCTAAACACAATTATGATTGATATGTCTAGGCTAGCAGATTTTTTTCCCTCATGTAGCAAAGGTGAATAACTTGAAAGAAACAAAAAAGTTTAGCTTGACTTAAATCATATTTTATGCCGTTTAACTGATCGCATTAATCAGTAATTAGCAGATATGTGGTCTCGAGCGCACGAAAATGATCTTTGTAGGTCAGTGCGCTTCTTCACTTCTGTTGCTGTGAGAGGAGAGACTGCTGTTTAGGTGAAGAGCACCAGCAGCTCAAACGTTCTCCATCAGGATTTTATCCTGCATGCATGCGCGGATCAGCAAGCAACAAGCTGCTTGTCACAGACAGAACTTGATATCAAATTTGTTTATGTCGTCAGAAAAATACGGCATAAAGTCTGAATTGGGTATATAGGCGGAACCATTTGACAGTTCTGAAGTTTGTTGCGCCCAGCGTAGTAAATCGTAGTTAATACATATGTATATAAAATCTTTTTGTTAGCAGCACAAGTAAAATCGGAAAACTGTTCTCAGAGAGAATTAAGCTTTATAACAACAACACATAAGATGATTCATCTGTGTCTAGGTATCAGAAATTACAAATAACGTTTTAACGGTTACATATCGCCACCTACTGGCATAGAGTTGTAACTGATACAAACTTAATTTGAAGCTTCAAGTTACTTTCAAAAGGTGCCATAAGCCGTTTCCATCCATTTAATGTCATGTGCATTTTGGAATCTTGAATAAAAAATGTTTAATGCAAATGCCAAGATGCGCATAAATGTTAAAAATGCACATAAAAACATATGCGCACAAATGGGTAGGATATGCGATAAGATAACTTAGACACAAACTATGATGGAAACTCATTTACTGAATAAAATCTAGCATGCGCTTATAAAAACTGGCTTTTCCTACTGGAGCAAATTTCAACTTTCCTTTTGATATTTGGCACCAGTTTATTGGTAAGTGACGATTTTGCTCTCTTAAACTTATTGGATGGAAGTGGCGATTTAGTCGCAGTTGTTTTAAGCAATATTCCAGTTTTGCGCATAAGTTTACATCTTTTACATCTTGGATGGAAACATAGCTACAGACATACATTTTTATATTAACTATAATTGTTTATACGAATTGGGTAGACTAAATTGTCCATAGTGTATGTGTGTGATTGAGTGTGTATGATGTTTCCCAGTGATGGGTTGCAGCTGGAAGGACAACCGCTGCGTAAAACATATGCAGGATATGTTGACGGTTCATTCCGCTGTGGCGACCCCAGATTAATGAAGGAACTAAGTCGAAAAGAAAATGAATGAATGAATGAATAATTGTTTATGCCAGTATTTTTCATTTTTTGAGTGACAAACATGATAATCTACGGTTACAAAAAATAATAACTATAAGATACAAACGTTTGCAGCAGTCATACTTGTTAAATGTTTAACAATGAGTAAACATTTTTAAAGGGGTCATGCTATGAAATTTTAAATAATGCTTGCATGTCTGTAGTAGAGAATTCAGGATCCCATGTTTTTTTATTTCTTATACTTCAGGGCATTTAAGAGCAGTTAGTTTTATAAATGAGGCACAGTGTGATAGAAAGTCCGCAAAGAAACTTGTGTCGATAGATCTGCCAGCAGATTTGTAAACAATATTAAAGCTTTATCGTGTAAATAGCCCTTTTATATGAATAATGTTGTCAAACAAACATTGTATAGACTGTGGTGTGAAAAATGGGTGGCATAAAACAAGATGATTCAACAAATAAAGATTGGTTTCTCTATTTCCTTACATTTCTGCATGGAGAGTTTACATGTTCATCCTCAATTGGTCTGACGCATTCACGTGACGCTAATTCACAGGTCAGAATTCACCAAGCTAGATGATGGAATGCATATTAATGGAAGTCAATGCAAGTGCAGGGCAGGCTGTTGATAATGCTTTCCATGCAAAGAAATCAGCCAATTAAAACAATGGGCGTTCACTGACAAGCCATAAAGGACCTGCCTGAAAACAGACCATTTCAGATCAGAATAAGGGTAGAAAAAAACCATTTTTTCCTAACGTTTTTCATGCAGAAATCAGTAACATACCCACCCACCTCAGTTGTGTCGCTTCACTTCCGTTCATGAATTCTCTAGCGGGGCATTATGTGATAGCGTCCATATGATGCGCACTTCAGAATCTCGTCAGAAGTAGTAAGTAATCTGGGTACGTCTCGTATACTGTTTTTCAAATTCTATAAATTTGGATATACTACTCGGCTCGCATACTGATTTTAGTATACTATATAGTTGCTGGAAGTTACTGGAGACTTTTATATTCAGTATGATAATTTATTTCTTATTGAAAGTGAATATTAAGTAGGGGTGGGGTTTTAAGGGGTGGAGATTGCACTCATTCTCTCATCTTTCACTCTCAGCAAACTAATAGTTGGAGGGCTAAGCATAATTAAATTCAGCCAAACCCTCAAACCATCGTTGTTAGAGAACACCTGCTATTCCAGAGCGGAAGCAAATGGTCAGATTTTGATTAAAGATTACCAATAAAAAGATTACCAGATTTTTCATTTTAAGACTAAAATTAAAAACGCTGTAAATTTAGATTTTGTGTGAATTTCAATTATTAAAGTGGTCATAAACAAATATTTTCTCAATGCTATATGCACACAGACTTAATTTTCAGCGAGGGAGCCCGGCGGCTTTTCTCACAAAATTGTCACGTTTAAGATCTGATTTCTTTTAAAATCAGAGATCTTCACTGCCTGTTAGATATACGATATGAAGTGGGTGTCAGATCTGACATGTCTTTAATATATCACAGTTTATTTTACCCCAGTATTTTCAATGGAATTTCTGTGCTAGCCTGTTGCTACTGACGGCGCTAGTGATTACCACGGTCTTGCATCTTGTTTTACGCTAGAACCACTAAATGAATACTTCCATGTAACTGAATGTATTGTAATTACATTACAACATTAATGCTGTAAAAACAACCTTGAGAAATTGAAAATAGTCACATTAAGCTTTCACCGGAAGTTTATCATCGGCTTTAAAACTCTAGCTGTGCATACAGCCCATTCACCCCGAAACAGTATTCCATTATGACTTAACAAGCGGATTAGGAGGGGCGTGAAGTAGCACCTCAGGTAGATGTCATTTGAATTTAACTGAAAACAAACAAGAAACGCATTTTCAGATTTCAAATGAAAGATTATATGGGCAAACGTTTGTTTACCACCAAATTAGCAATGTGACCTAACGAAACCAATATGGTTAGTTTGATTTCATGTGTACTTCAATACTTAACAGCTAGTCTGAAAGTAGGTCAAACGATGTCTTAGTTCTAAAGTTGTAACGCTCACCGTTTCCCCCCACAGCCAGCTGTGAACACAACGGCCGTGTCTTCGACATCGGGGAGGCCTGGATAAATGATGAATGTTTCCAGTGTGTGTGTTTCGAGCCGTTTGGAGTGGGCTGCTGTGAACAGTAAGTGTCATACTAGAGGCCTCAACACGCCGCTGATATTGAAGCTCATTGTTCTTTACTGTCCTCTAGTGGAAAGCAGCCAGTCGATTTCCCTCCCTGGTGTGAAGCTGTTAGAAAACCAGATTCCTGCACGGTTGCTGTGGTGATGAAGGCCAACCATAAACTTCCTTGTCTGTTCGGGGGGAAAAACCGCTTTCGAGCGGGAGAAGGGCGGCCGTGGAAATCCGAGAACGACCCGCTGTTCTAGAACGCCGTAGTCACTCACGGAAAACTCTAGTTTAAATATATACTTACTGTATAATTGCACCATGTTTGACAACAACACACTGATTAAAAATATCAGTATTAACAAATGATCTATATAGAATGATAATGAGAATAGTTCTCTATATAGATCAGTGGTAATAGCAGTAAAATTTATCCAATTTTACATATATTTATTAAAATGTATTGTGACGACAGCAGATTTCTTTCTACTGTTCAGCAGTGTTGGTGGGGGGAAAATACTTTTAAAATAAATGTTACATTACATTACATTTGTGTTACCTTTTCATCTTGACTGAGCTTGCGGTTGATTTTCTATTATTTTAAAAAGAAAATAACATGTATTTTTGGAAAATGTAAACATATTTAAGCCTCAAACAGCCTTTCAGCTGCATTTCTAGATTACATGAAGAATGGGATATATAAATGATAGTTTACGCATTTAAACTTGTATTCATTTTAAGAAATACTGAATAGTTTTTTGTGCATTTAAAGCCCTGGTGAGATCACACAATTTTGTCACGATTTCCTTGATGTAGGGTGTTGTGGGGAGTCGTAAACGACAAATGGCCATCGTGACCTCTTGTGTAATGTGGCATAGTTCACGACAACCGATACAATGTCTGCGACGACTCACAACACTGTCGCAGATGGTCTACCATGTTTAATTTTTCCCCCGATCTTCACAACAAGTTCCGTTACGTGGGTGACACTGTGCATTATGAGCACATAATTTCTCGGTTATCTCAGCGGGTGGTGCCGTTTAATCCATGGGTCAGATAATCAAAAAATAGGCTGCGTATTTACTTATGGGTGGATCTCAGGTGGATAAGATCAATCATTTGTTATGCAAACTTTAACTACCTTTTTTAAAATATTAAGGTGTTTTAAGCTATTTTAACACAACGAGTTTCTGAGTACTCTCAGCCTTCCGACCAAGTTCATTCTTCCGAGGTGTTCTGGAAACACTTCAGTGTTTCTAATACATTGTAAAAGCCTGTTTTGCCTAGATTAAACGAATTAAACTAAAATTGACTGAAAGGAAATATATGATCCTATTAATATCATAACGAATGCCCTTAAATAATGTAGCCTAGTTGTCAGCAAGCATCAGTGTTTATCGAGATTGACATAGATTAAAAAAAAAAAAAACATTGAAATGAATAAGATATATTGTTATAACAACACTTTTAACTGCTTTGGGAAATAACATTCATCATAGACGTCATGAGATGAAGTAAAATGAAAAAGTAATGTGATTCTTTACTAGTTACTTGGAAAAAGTAATCCGATTACTTAACTTCCATTATTTGTAATGCATTACCCCGAACACTGGTCTTCAGTGTCGCGTGATCTTATTAGAAAATATAATGCAGATCTTACATGCTGATTTGATGCTCTATTTGTGCAGCTTCATTGTCAAAGAGATAGTTCACTCAAATGTAAATTGCCATCATTTACTCATCCTCCACTTGTTTAAAACTTGTTTGAGTTTCATCCTTCTGTTGAACACAGATATTTCGAAGAACACTAAGATAAAAACAACCATTGACTACCATAGTAATTTTGTTGCTACTATGGATATCAATGGCTGCTTTTTTAAAACGTTATTCAGAAGATCTTGCTTTGTGTTCAACAGAAGAAAAAATTCGTAAGTTTAGAATTATTGGAGAAGTAAATTTTCATCTTTGTGTGATTTTACCCTTTTTATTGTCACACCTCATTGGGTTATTTGAAATAAATCTACAGTATCTATGTACATTGGGATCGTATACAGTTAAAGTCAGAATTATTAGCCCCCATTTATTTTTTTCCCCAATTTGTTTAACAGAGAGATTTTTTTCCATCACATTTCTAATTATAATACTTTTAATAACTCATTTCTAATAACTGATTTATTTTATCTTTGCCATGATGACAGTATAAAATATTTTACTATTTTTCAAGGCACTTCTATACAGCTTAAAGTGACATTTAAAGGCTTAACTAGGTTAATTAGGCAGGTTAGGGTAATTAGGCAGGTTAGGGTAATTAGGCAAGTTATTGTATAAGGATGGTTTGTTCTGTAGACTATCGAAAAAATATATAGCTTAGAGGGGCTAATAATTTTGACCTTAAAATGGCTTAAAATTAAAAACGGCTTTTATTCTAGCTGAAATAAAACAAAGATGACTTTCTTCTGAAGAAAAAAATATTATCAGACATACTGTGAAAATTACCTTGCTCTGTTAAACATGATTAGGGAAATATAAAAAATTAATAATTTAAAGGGGGATTAATAATTCTGATTTCAACTGTATGTGTTATTTAATAATATGGTAACACTCAAAATTAAATTTTAAATCTTTGTATGTATTAAAATTAAAGGTTTTTTTTTCTGAAAAACGACCAAACACTACACAATTTCTTCTTCAAATCCACAAAAACACAGTGGTTCTATGACAGTAAAAATCATGGTTTTTATTTAAAAAAAAGAATTTAGGTATCATTACACAAGATACAGACAGTAACAAAGTGATTACACATCATTGTGGGCTTTTTCCAGTTAAAACTATGTGTTCACCCCCTTTTCTTAAATTTGTATACTATTAAGTGTTACATTTCGCTCCCATTTACTGTGTTCATAATACATATTTTAGATCTGCACGGCTTTTGGACCTTTTAAATCTGGCAGTGCCACTGCTTTGAACTTGCGGTAAAAAAAAACAACAAAAAAAACAACTTCAACCTTTCTTCCCTGGGTAGAATATGGCTCTTTAAAGCAAATGAAAAAAAAAATATTAATGAAGAAACCATGACTTGGCCTCATCTGCTCACCATAAGCCCATAACAGTGCAGCATTTCAAATAGTGGTTTGCAAAACATTTGTGTTAAAAAGCAAGGGGATTCGACCCAAATAATGAATACATATATTACTCAAAAAAACAAACTCCGAATGGAAGCAAAGGCTTTTAATAATAATAACAATAATAAAACAAATTGGTCCTCACGGCATGGTTGTGCATACTGTTACAGACCACATGATGTGGTTTTGGTCCCAAAACCGGTGATGCCGACTAAGCAGCAGAAACTTGTGCAGGATGGAAAAAAAAAAAGAAGAGGTGTGAAGAGGACAGCAGTGGACCAGGCACCAACAAGACCAGCAAAAACAACCTGTGTCAAATCAACAACAGGAAAAAATGGCTTGAGAATGATCTAAAGCCAAGCAATAGACCGCCAACAAGGCTTTTATGGCACAAAATGTTACAAAAATCAGCCTCCAGTAAAATTATCATTGAGAGTTTGGGCTGATATGCGGAAAACACTAAATCGTAAAGCTCTGATCATGGAGCAATACCAAAAAAAGGCTCCCCGAGGTCAACATTTGACTCTTGAGGAGTACCGTAGTAGATAATTTCTCAAATCACTTGGGATAGTAGTTTGGAAAAATTGAGGCACCACATTTTTGCTGGTTGGCTTGGTGAGCTTATCCTCCAGCAGAGGAAGAGAAGAAAAAAAAGGGAGAATCAGATGTGCAGAAACAAAGAAACCAAATGAGATGAGGGATTCAAGAAGGGAAGAAAAGGCCTTTTTTTCTGCTCCAGGTCTTCTTTAGAAACTATTGAGCTCGCTCAGGGTCTGGTCCAAAGTGGCATGGATCTTGATGTTCTCCTCTTTAGCATCTCTCAGTTTCTCTGCAATAAGAGAGAGAGGAAAATAATTTAACTCTAAAATTAATCCGTGATACTGAATTGTACAGGATAACATCATTATACACAAAACTCAATCTGATCTTTTGTTAAAAAGTTTGAAATAACGACAATCATTTTGTTGGTTTTGTTTTTGTAAGAAGTCTGAGAAGTTCATCAAGCGACAGCAAATACAGTAATATTGTGATATATTAAGGACGGTCACAATAATCAATAAATCAACGTATCGCACAACACATGGATATGATCTCAATCCTTTTTGGTGAGGCAACATACAGTATATCGCCCATGCATATAAAAACCAATTTTAGCAACATTTTAGCTGATATATTTTAATGCAATACATCATACAACAAAATATAGATATTGGTGATAGGCCTAGATACATCACCAATTAAAATGACTGAAGACACTTCCAAAAATCAAATTGTAATACTAAGTTGTACAGGATAACACCATTACAGAGGAAACTCAATAATGCTTCAGATCTTGATGTTAAAAAGTTTGAAATAACTAACATTTTTTGTTTTGTTTTTGTGAGAACTCAGTTTATTATGCGACAGCAAATGCAGCAATATTGCTTACCAATTAAAATGACTGTAAAGAGACTTCCAAAAATCTATATATTTTTTAAAAAGCTCTAAAATCAAGCTGTAATACTAAACTGTACAAGATAACATCAGGGAACTCGATAATACTTCAGATCTGATGTTTAAGTTTAAAATAACTTTTTTTGTTTCATTTTTGTGATCAACATGTAATACTGAATTGTACAGGATAACATCATTATACAGGAAACTTGACAATGCTTCATATCTGATAATAAAAAGTTTGAAATGACCATGTTTTTGTGAAGTCTCAAAAGTTCATCATATGACAGCAAATACAGTAATATTGTGATATATTACCAATTAAAATGACTGAAGAGACTTCCAAAAATAAAAATCAAACTGTGATACTGAATTGTACAGGATAACACCAGGAAACTCCATAATGCTTCAGATCTTGATGTTAAAAAGTTTAAAATAACTTATTTTGTTTTGGGAAAAGTTTCAAAAAGTTCATCATGTGACAGCAAAAGCAGTAATATAGTAAATTATTAAAAATTAAAATGACTGTGAATAAGAGATTTTCAAACAAAAAAAGAAACTCTAAAATCAACACATTATACTGAATTGTACAGGACAACATCATTATACAGGAAACAATGCTTCAGATCTGATGTTAAATAGTTTAAAATAACTATAATTTGTTTTGTTTATTTGAGAAGTCTTAAAGTTCATCAAGCAACAGCAAATAAAGTACTATTTTGTGAAATATTACCAATTAAAATGACTGATTAAGAGAAAAGTTCTCAATTTAACAACTACTACTATGGTCTTCTTAAAAAGCGAACTTTAATTACAGACCATTTTGAAACCATATGGTAAATACATTCTCATAGCATGTTAAAATGTCTCTGCAAATTCTCTCTCCCTCTATATATATATATATATATATATATATATATATATATATATATATATATATATATATATATATATATATATATATATATATATATATATATATATATATATATATATATAAGATTTAATATATCTAATATATCATTAGATTTGCTTGCCAGTTCAGGTTTATTAAAAAGCAATTGTGAAAGTGCTCAGATTTATGCTGGAAGATTCTGTAGATAACATTCATCTGAAGTATGCCGGGGTTTATCCTGCAGTGTTAGCATTGCGCAACAGTGCTGTGTCGATGCTCTGCTTCTGCTGCAGCACTGGGGTAAAAATAACTTGACGGTAAACTAATTTTCGGAGAACTTGCAGCTGAATGAGAGCCTTTTTATTTCACTCAATGGCATGCGGCCATGTATTAAACCTTTACAAAAAGACAATTACTTGTTCTTCCACAACTAACTTTCAACAGGACCATTGGGCAGTTTTTAGCTTTAAAAAGAACTTAAACATTTATTCATCCTTCGAAAACAAAACCACTGTTCAGTTGCTTTTTATACACTGGCAAGAATACATACGTTAAGCCATTTTAAAATGGGAAGTGTTGGTTTTGGAAAAGTGAAACTGAACTAAACAGACAGAAAGGATCGATGTTTGTATGGAAAGCAAGAATCAATGTTTTTAGCCTAAAGAAGACTCATCTGTCTGGCCCCCTACCATCTTTAATCCATAATAAACCCCTGATCCAGGCACAACTGTTGTGATCAACTTTGATTAAAAAGAAAATTGGGGCAGCCATTGATAGGAAAGCGAATTTATGATAATTGGGTCATTCACATGAATAACACCATTAAGTGCATGTATCTGGGCTGCAGGATTTTGTAAAAGCTGACATTGCGATATTTTGTTTTCCTGTGATGTATATTGCGATATGAACACAATTTCACAAAATGGCTTGGGTAACTCTATTTGGAAAGGATTCCGAGTGCATCTGCATAAGATACACAAAATTGTACAAAAATATACATGGTAACAATTCACAGATGAAAGCATTAGAACGAAGATAAAGAAATCAACAGTGCTTCATGGTTTTCTGTGAAGTCTAACGGCATTGAGGTTCAAAATGCAAATATCAACCGTAAAAAAACTCTGTATAGTCTTCATTGTATAAATAATTAAACATTACATCTTTGTTAAAATTTCTTGTGCCCAAATGGTTTATATAAGCTTAAAATCTTAGTCACAGGCCTTAAAAACACACTCAAATAAAAGTCTTTCACACCGTTAGAACCCGTTAGATTGGGTCATGTTATGCCCAACATGACTTTACAAATGCGGAGATGTGATTATTGCAGAATCGCACATTGTGATATTGATGCTGAAACGATATATTGTGCAGCCCTAAAATCTGACTTATTTCCAAATGGATTCATAGTAAGACAATCATTGAATGTCATAGTAAAATTCTCTATAGTAAGACATATGACTTATGTATATGATTTTTAAATATATCTGAGACTCAAGCCTGTTCACGCATAACTCTGACTCGTAAGTCTACATGGTACGAGACCAAAAACAAAAAAGCATGTCTATGAATTGAGTGGTTAAGGGTAGATCTTTTTGAGTCTGCGTGGATTGCTTTATACAAGTAGCAGATTTGATGAAGACTTCAATTCACAAAAACATTCAGCACTTACATTTGACTTGATGAAACCTGTAGAAACCCTGGCTAGATTTAAGAACATTATGAATGAAATTTCAGACTTACACAAGGCTAAACGCTAAGGATTTTTTTTTCCTAATGGCCCAGTTAAAACTATTAAAAACTAATGTTATTTTAAGGAATATATTTAAACCATATATTTAAAAATATAAATAGAGTTGGTAAATAGAGTTAATAAATAGGAGTTAATAAACTTGTCAACATTTTTATTGAGATGGAATGGATGAGTGTTGGTCTGATTGGGTAGCTTTACATGAACATTGGAAAATTAAGATCTGTTTAAAATAATTTAAGACCTACAACACAGTATTTCAGTGAACTTAAGACTTTAGGCCTAATTTTTTTATTTTGAAATTTAAGACATTAAGACACCACGGATACCCTAGTAGCCATACAATCTCAAGCATGCTTGTTTGATGCACAAAACAAACACAGGTTCATTCTTTGTGGCAGAAAAATCAAGGTTTGTTCATACATAAATTTTTGAGCTTTTGCCCAAACGATCAAGAGTTCTACGTCAATAAAAACCTAAATTAAATCTCAACAAATCAACTAACTGCTTATATTCTGTAGCTTTGAATGAAGTTTAAATGGATTTCAATCTCTTATAAAACATTCAAGCATCAAAAATGCACTAATTATGGGAAGTTGGGATCATTTTACGGTCTCTGACCTTTGATTCTAGTTCAATGAAAAACAAACTGGAGTAATTCTGTTCAATTTGCAAAAACAGAATTAAAATGTTACGAGTTGCTTCCAAAACACATCCACAACTAACATGAATATTGATCAAACTAAAAACAAGTGAGAACAATAGTGCTATAAGAAAGCGAAAAGAACAAGGGTCTTTTGTGTATGATTAGCTCAGCTATCACGTTTTAATCTACATACATTTGTAAACTATAAGAAACAATAAGACGATTTGAAACTCAAACTGCATCACGTAACTGTAAAGGTAAATGATATGAATAATAACTATGCACCCATTATGCCACGGTCACACTAGAGTTTGCGCATGTGAAATTCTGTTGTACGACACAGTGAAAAGGGGCGAGATTAAACAAGATGATTTGACATTTAAAAAAACAAGCGATTGGTCCATATTTTAAATATCTGTACAGAGAGGTCACGTGATGCCAAAAGTTCACCAAGCTTGAACTTTGCAACGTAGCGTTCAAGCTTATAAATCTGGTGTGTGAGCTTGCGTTTCCAGTCTGACGCATTTGTGTGCATATGAATGGAAGTCTATGGGGAGAAAAGTCCAGTGTGACAGCAGCTTTACAATGCTTGTATGTCACGTGACAAAAGATCAAATGTATCTAATGACTCGAGAGATTAACTAATCAGCAATGGTCTTGTTCTGCTAGGACTGCATTTGATAAGTTTAATATGGGGCTGTCACGTGATGAATGAACGACAAAAAAAAAAAACACTTGAAAACAGGTGAACTAATTCAAGTACAGGATGTTGTGTATTGCATGACTAAACAAATTGCTTCTTGAGATTACTCGTTTTTCCTGAGCTGCATTCCAGATTCGTTCATCCTCTTTGCTTCAAAATGATGACAAAAAAAACTGATTGAGGCCTTTTTTCCTCATTAACCACTCAACTGTCAATATCTCACCAATATGGTGCTTATGTTCAGTACTTGATAGCAATATAGCAAATGAATCAAATCATGAAAAACAAAACATCTATCCATCCATCTATCTATCTGGACGGGTCTAAGACTTTGAATCCATTCTGAATTCATATTTTACCACTGTTTTTTGTTATGTAGGAAGAGTAATGTATCTAATGCCATTAACGGTCACCCTGCAACCTGTAGGTTCATTTGCACTTGCATTTTAAACCATAATATTATAGTTTAAAAGCAATCATGACAATCTATACATCACTTGAAAGCTTCTAATTTTCATATTTTATGACCATCTCATGATTTTTATAGCAACAGCTACAACGGACCAAAAGAGATACTCAGAGTTGAAAAGCATTACTTTGCTACAGCAATCATCACAAAAAGACTGTTTGATAGATAAATAATAAAAAATAAATACATTTAAAAACTGGTACCAGCCATTTTGTGGTACTGGTTGTGCTCATTTGTGAATGTGAATGCAATAGACAACCAGAAGTGTTGGAAGTCAAAATGTGATGAATAAACCAAAGCCAGTTTTCCCTTCTTGTGATACTGTGGTTCAACGTCATTTTCTATACATTACTAATACTTTGAATTAGATAGCTAGATAAAATACGTTACATATTTTTAGAAAACAATGGTCTGAACTTGTAATAAATATAAAAAATAGAAATAGTCTCAACTTGTGTTAGAGTGTTTTTTGTTACTATAACACACATCCTGGTATCTCAATGCAATACCCCATTATTTTTTCCAGAACCTAAATTCAAATCAAATACCACCAATATAACAATATTTATATAACAATAATTAATATTTTTACAGCATTGTGACAGTTGGGTTTAGGGTTGGGGTAGGTGTTAAAAAAAATAAAATTTATTGGGTAATTTAACAGATAGCATAAATAATACTCTATATAACTACCGTTTTTACGTTACTGTGTTGGTTGAGTTTAGGGTTGGGGTAGATGTTAATAAAATACAATAAATTGGAAATTTTATTAATAATATAAATCTCGTTAACTTCCGGCCGCAACCATATCCGATCTAGCTGCATCCGAAATATAACCATACACAAAGGTGCCCTTATATGGTCACCAATGGAAACTAGATAGCATCTGATGGTGATGTTTGGTTCTGTGCCAAAACTAAATCTTACTGGAAGCTAATTTATTTATAATATGGACATGTTAAATTTATGTAGGTTCAAATATTAGGCTTTACATTTCTGGCCAAAACGAAGCTAATTTTGGTTTAAAAAAATTGATGCATATATAAATAACAAAAATAAATATTACCTTACATAATTCTTTATTTATTAATGTGTATTACTTAATTATTAATTTAACTTTTTTTTTTTTTTTTTTACTTTTTTAGTAGAATCTGTTAAGTGTCTGCTTTAAAATATGGCCAATATTAAATCTATGCACAAAACCCATTGAAAATTGGCAATCATTTTTGTTGAACATGTCAGTTTCACATCTATGTTCTGAAAGTGGGGACAACAGTTAAGGGGTTAATTTGAGACCTTCAAGCCTGTAGCCTTATGGACCAGAAATAATCTTAGCCATAGCTCAACTCATGATTAATAACAATTAGTGACGGAGAATTTATTCAAGGCTTTTATCTTTCAACCATGAGATATAATACATGTGCAATTGAAGATGGGTAAATGCTTGGTTGCCCAACACCAGTCCATTGCAATAAAGAGAGACAAGCAGACATTCAAAAGAGAGCAGAGCCATTTTTCTTTCTCCTCCCTTCAATAAACATGGACGCAAGGCATGAAAAATACAGCAAAAGGTCACTGAAGAGCAAAAGCAGGGACAAAAGAATAACAGATCCTGATAAGAGGAAGATGTTGGGGCAGATAATGAATATCTAAAGAACAGAAGCAGAAACAGAATAAAGAAACTGGCACTACAGACATGAGTACACGGAAAAACACACAAAACAGGAAGTGTACAAAGAAGATCGGAGAAGAAATAAGCAACAAATATGGACAGTCAGAGAAGACGAGGAAGCATTTCTTGAAGTCACAGTCAGCCACAGAACAGTCCAGAAACTCTTTATCTGCAACAGACACCAAGTGTAAACACCTCATGACAAGAAAGTCGCACTTTTGGCAAGCATGCGTAGCTGTTAAGAACAAATGTTAATACTTGCATCAAACGAAGGCCACAGCTCTCAAACAAACTCAAAAGACCAGTTCATGGGTTAAATCCTTAGTATGCAAATGTAAGGCTTAAAGGGGACATATTTAAAACAGAGATGTTCAAATCTACAACAGGACATTCTTTCTTATTCCAACAAGTGCATATTTTATACATAAATAACTAATTTACAACATTTACATTTATAATTTGGCATGGTCAAAGTTAGAACTAGGGTTTAAAAATCTACTTTGGTACCAAATCAGTACTTTTTACATAAATGAATAAATAGTTATTTAAGTCCTATTTAAGGACTTATTTAAGTCCTGGCACCAGCCATTTTGTGGTACTGGTTGTGCTTGTTTGTGAACGTGAACGTAATAGACAACCAGAAGTGTTTAAGCCAGAATGTGTTGAACACACCAAAGACACTCACCAAGTCAAGTTAAGTTTTTACTTCGTGTGATACTATGGTGCTACTTGCTTGTTTACTGTTTTTTCATATACATTACTAATATTTTGAATTTAAAAAGAAACATAAAAAGTGGTATTTTTCAAGCCGCCAACTATAGAAGCATAGTGTTCAGGAGTGACAAACTCTTTAAAAGGTATGACTGAAAATGGGATTTTGATATAACATGATACTATTGCAACAGAAAAAAATGGATCTATTTATGTTTTTGTTTTGTCCTTTTATTAAAAATTTCTCATTTCATATTTTTAAAAGAAATGCTAAATATATCATTACTTATACATAGCTAACGCGTAGATCACAGCGGTTTAATCAGCCTTGGCTGGTCCCTGAAGCGTACAATCACACCAGTGTGATTAGAACATTCAGAGCGCACGTCATCAACTGCTAAAATTCAAATCTGACCTAAAGAGGTGTGCAGCGCTTGTTATGAATCACAATTTAACCGTGCTTTCAAACAGAATAATTTCCTTTATGTATTTCGGAAGAAAACTATGAATAAACATGACGTAAAGCATTTCGTTTCTCTCCTGCGGTTGTTGCTAGAAGGGATACAGCTGTGATCGGAAGTTAACGAGAAGTATATTATTTATTAAATTAGGCATTAATTGTATTTTATTAGCAACTACCTTAACTCTAAACCCAACCCTCAGGGTAATGTAAAAATATTATTGGTTTTACAAGGTCACAAAAACTATGCTCTATTGCCATGAGTATGTTCAGCTGTATCCCATCTAGCTAATGAAATATTGGGAGTGGGGGTTACATGATAAACTTGGACGTGTCGCCATTGGAACTAGAATGCAATGATTTCCAATTAACGGTCACAAAAAACACTCATGCAGGAGGGTCAGCTGGAGTATTTAAAACTCATGTGTAAGGATTAATGCATTCATAACTTTTCTATTACGGCTAAATTTTTACCAACATTGGTACTATAAAACAACAGAATTTTCTGTATCTTGTTCCACTTCTTAGAACTATTAGCATATACCTGCCCACATTTGAATAACACTACTGTTCAATATTACCACTGTTGCTATTACTTATGCAAATAAAAACAACTTCAGCCAGTTTTTCACAGTTCAAGCTTCAAATAAAAAGGTAAATCCCCTTTATCTGTCGATTAAGATGAAATGCAATATGAGTGTTAGCATATTAGTTACTTCAAAATCATATACCAGTTAGCATCTCATTCATCCAAGTTAAGACATCACTGGAATAAAGTGGCCGTTTGAAACATCTACAGTCAATGATTAACTCCCTGCCGCTTAGCTTTATACTATATGGTAAAAGTATACGATCAGAGGTTATGAAGCTCAAGGTTAGCAAACCAATTTCAGTCACGAGACTCCAAATCTGTCATTGCAGCAAACCTCAGTCGCAAAGCAAACCATAAGAATCAGAGTTTTACACACGCATGCACACACACACAGGCCTATATTTACATAGAGGTCATGTCGTTGAGAGCATGATCCAACTCCTCACTAATGGCCTTATACTTGAGTTTCTGAGCATAAAGCTCATCTGTTCACACACAGAGAGAAATCAGGAGGATAGAAAATGTCAGAAGAGGAAGAGCATGAAGGAAAGATTAAGTAAATGTATAAAAAAGGAAATGCAGATTATGAATGCCATAGTAGACATGAGGAACAAAAGCTAAGAAAAGAGCATGACTGGTCATTTTACAGCTAACAGAAGGAATTAAGTTAAAAATGAGGAAATAATCATACCTTCCAAATCATCAATGGTTTTCTCCAGTTTGGCCACAGACCTCTCAGCAAACTCAGCACGGGTCTCAGCCTGGAAGGGAATGGAGATATTATTGTTAATTCTGTCCATCTATCTCTCATTTCTTCTAAAAATAATACAGATGTTAAATTAAAAAAAAGCTAAAATTAACTTTTAATGATCAAGTAATCTCAATATTTTAAAATTAGGCTTGAAAACATCCTTCAGTGCGATTCAAATTAGCAGCTACATTTCAATCCAAATATGAAAATTACATATATGCGCAAATCTTAAAATTTGCTTAAAATATTAGTGAATAGGCAACAGTTCCATCCAGTGAGTTAAATAGAAAATAATAGACATTTTGTGATAAATTAGCACTATTTATCGAAAAGAAAATGGAAATTGCTACAGTAGGGGAATCCACGGAGGGATTTTTTCCTTAAATAAATGAATCATTTGCGCCTTAGAAGACAAAATGCAATCAATATGCGGTGGCTTTTAGAGACGTGAGATGCTCTTTGAGCACATTCTCAAGACAGTTCTGGAGGTAATAATAATAACAACAACAACAAACATTGGGATTTTAAAAATGACCAAAACAACATTTCAGATGTGGTCAGTCTGTTGGTTTGTCCATGAACGCCTCCCAATTGTGCCTATTTTTGTTATGACATGATGGCTTAATACAAAATTACATGATTTATTGGATGCGCATGCTGGAATTAATTTTCTTCCATTTTAGTTTACGCACATATTTACTTATCAGACAAAACGTTTACATAAGTCAAATTTAAGACTTTTAAAGAGCCTTTTAAGATCATTATGAATAAAATTTTAGACTTATACGAGGCCAAACACTAATGATTATTTCTAATGGCCCGGTCAGTTGCCACAAATTTTAAAAAAATAAATAGTAATCATTTCTTAACGACAAATTTTAATGTGTCAAAACAAGTAAAACTCTAGTTGTTTACATTTTTATCTTAATGATAAGTTTAACATTGTTAAAAGTATATTTATTATGGAGACAATGACAAAAATAATCAAAAATATACATCTGTTGGCTTTCGGTCTAAATTGACCAATAGTATTATGCATCATGTGAAGTGATTTGTTGCTCTGTTATTATCATGAGGAATTGTGTCATTGTTTTCAGTTTTCGTTCCCTGATCAGGGAATTTAATTTGGAGAAATTGCTATAAAAGATGTCGAGTAGTCGATGGATGTTAACCTGATAGGGCAGCTTTACTTGGACTAAGAAAAATTTAAACCCGTTTTAAAAAGTATTTAAGGCCTACAAGTTATTATTTCAGCGAATTTAAGACCTAAAATGTTTTTTTTTTTTTAAGACATTAAAACTTCAAAGATTTTCAAAGTTTATGATCATCTTGGTGTTTCCATTAAGCAATTTTAATGTTATACTCCAAAATGCGCATTAAACTAGGTGGATGACAACAAAGCTAATGTAACAAGCAATGACAAGAGTTCAGGGCAAGACTACCAATTCTTTGAATGATGGTGGACAGGTTATTTAGTGCTCAAAAATAAAGTACAACTATTCTATTTATTTGTAGTGTGGATTAGGCACGGAAAGCTGTACTAGAATTCTTGCAAAGGATTCAAATCCTGACTAGCACCTGACATGGAGCGTAATGCTCCATTTAATATCTCTCACCTCCTTCAGCTTATCAGTGAGGATCTTGATTTCTTCCTCATACTTGTCCTCCTTCTGGGAATACTATAGGGAAAACAAATGGAGCAATATGAATCGGGGTGGGGTCTTGTGAGAAATCCCGCAACTCAGCATGCACACATACACACACCCTGTAAGTTTGGAACACTTCAAACAGACTAGCAATTTCACGACATGTTTCTACAACAGCTCTTAAGGCGAAAAGTCTCTGCTTCGGCATCATGTGGCATGTTTCCCCCCCTTTTCCTAGTTTCTATGCAGGTTGGTTGAGTCCTAGCCTGCTGCTGTTGAGCAAGGATTGTGACATGATGGCTGACATCGGTGCTGTGAGCTGCCAAAGCTTTAAACAGATCAGGACATGTGCGCAGGAATGCAGCAGCAACATCAACAAAACACACCAGGTATGACAGAAAGGGAAAAACAGCCCTACTTTGACATATATATGTATATATATCAGGGTTTCTGCAGGTTTCACAAAGTCAAATTTAAGACTTTAAGACCATGAACAATGAAATTTCAGACTTGTATAGGGCTAAACACTAAGAATTTTTTTTAATCGCCCATCAGAAAAAAAAAAAATTACTTGCCCCATCAAAAAACTAATTCAAATTCATTCTAGTCATTAGCCACATATTTTAAACAACACGTAAAAACAAGCAGACCCTGGTTGCATACATAAATTTTTTTCAACATAAGACTAAAAAAAAAAATAAAAACAATTGTATGCACAATAGACTTTTATAAAAATTAGTTAAAAATATAGTTTTGCTAAATGTTTTAGAGATGCATTGTTGGTGATTAGATGTGTGTTGGATCAATTGGGCAGCTTTACATAAAGGAAAGTTAAGACCAGTTTAAAACAATTTAAGACCTACAAGACAATATTTCAGTCAATTTAAGACTTTATAAGGCCTAAAATTTTGTTTTTTATTTAAGACAAAGACTTTAAGACCCTGCGGATACACTGCATGTATAAACACATACAAACGGTGTACTTATGATTTTATCTATTTTCCAGTAAAACATGTGGTCCACTATCATCTTTAGGAAAGGAACAAAACTACATTCAAATAAGCCATTGCAATAACAATAATAATAATAATAAGACTACAAGGTTAAAACCAAATCAACTAAATTCAATATTTTTATTTCTCTCTTGATTTTTCCTCTATTCAAATTTTATTCAACAATAATAATGATAAGTTCTAAGATTTTTTTTACTCTATATTGATCTAAGAACCAATCACACAGCAGAAATGTGCAACAATAGGAATCTAAAAATGTGTTGATATTAGAGAAGCAAATTTTCAGCCACCGAAAATTTATCGGCCGAAAATATATATGTTATGACATTTAATGAACCCTCTAATTTTTGTGGCTTCAGGCAGTGTTGGGATACTCTTACAGCTGGAAGCACTAACAACTTATATCGAAATATATATTGTTATCGTTCAATATGGAAAATAATTAGAGATTACATTTTTGCCTTAATATACACATCATGACGCATAGCATCAATTAACAAAATATTAATTTTAATAAGAGATCTGTAAGGGCTATACTCATCCATGTTAGGCATTGCATATCCATTTTGTAAAAATACAACTACAATAAACTTCTTTAGATTGAAAAAAATTTACATTATATGCTACATATATACATACATACATACATACATACATACATACATACATACATACATACATATTATGGACCCTTTTCACAAGCCTGTTTTGACGCATTTTACGGTCAGAGTCTTAAATCCTTGAAAGTTTAGTATTAACATTTTTTTGAACGTATGAACATTTATATGCATTTATTATATCATCTTTGATACAAATTACAAAAACCACTTGTGCGAGGCATTTCTAATGCATCGTCTATGGGGCTGAAAGTAAATATGAGGTTATATGAGGTCTCACATTTTTTTCTTTATTCTGAAAGTCTTTAAAACATCATTGTGGAGTTTCTTTCATTATTTGAGCAAATAAGATAGTAAAAAATTATTTGTTGTACTCTCCCATTCACTGTGCTTTAAGTTCCCAACTATGATGACTTCTGCTACTGAGAAACACGAAAATGTGAAAAGGGTCTATTGTATTTATTGAATATAAATATGTTAAAATATGCTACCGATATTCTAAATATATTTTTAATCTGTATATAAAAATAAATATATTATAATATATATATTATAACACTAATAATATAGAATAAATTACAATAAAGTGTAATACATGAAATAAATACATTTAAAACATTCAATATTATTCCAATTTAAAACTTCAATTAATGATATAATTACTTATTTTTTTATATTACAATAAATCTACTAACATTTACTGCATCAAAACAAAACTTTGTAGACTATTTCCTGCACACTGTGTTGAGACAGTTAAACCCCCTTCACGATATGCAAACCATAAGCAACAGATTTCATTAGGCAAACAAATGGAATCCAATAAAGGGATTCCACCTAAAATTCCACAGCACTAAAAACAAAAGCATGCTGCCAAATGACATGCAAATAAAGGGCGTTTCTCTTTCATATGTTGATGTCATGCAACACAGCTTTCATTAGCATCTCTTCTGCTTCATTAGTCAAGACATCCAAGACCGGTTGTGCTTGATTCTATAAGCGACCAAAATGGCGATGCTTGACTCATTACGCAACATACCTTCAGGCACATCTAAAGCTGAGATGGATATGGACAATGAGAGGGGGTCTTCACTTCATCCCTGTGGCTTTTTTTCTTGACGTAATATTCTACCAGTGTAATGTGGTCCGACATGCGTGGCCTTTTGTTACGGATGATGATATATAGCTGTACAACAGGCAAAAGGCCACTTGTAAATGAGGCCGCTCATGTTATGCTCACATGACCAGTTAGATCATTGCTTCGGCAATTAGGAAGCCTATATTGGATTCAATTTGCAAGGCACAATTGTGAGGATTAAATCAGAGTTCCTTGGAGGGTTAAAAAATAAACTCAAACACTGCAACCAGTCATAGATCGTGCAGAATGAAATGCGCACACACACACACTTCCCTACCTTCTCAGCCTGGGCCTCCAAACTCTTAAGATTGTTGGTGACATTTTTCAGCTCCTCCTCCAGCTCAGCGCATTTGCTATATACAGAGCAGCCGGTTTGAATTTGAAGGAAGCAGAAAAGAAAGGGGCACAGGGCAAAGGGAAGACATGAAGACAAGCCAGCAGTGGCAGAGTAATAGAGGTGATGTTAAACATGTGCACAGTACATAAGAGGCCTTAAATGATCGTAGTGTGTGAGATAATGGACTCAAAGTGTAGTTTATGAAGTCACATGTCATTTCAAACATATAAATGAGGAGATGAAGATAATTAGAAGTCTAAAAATTAAGAAATCTAAATAAATAAATAAAAACTATTAGTTAAAATAAATTTGTAGATGCCAACGATGATTCACAATTAGGGATACAACGATTATAGATTGTGATTGTGCGATTATAGTCTGAAAAGTAATCATGGTTTCACAGTCATCACGTTTATTATGCATTTATTCATTTCAAAACACTACTAGTTTAGAAAAATTTTATATTTAAAATTTTATATTATATTTTAAAGTGCAAAGTGTCTAATATAAATCTAAGCTACATATTTGCTAAGTATTTCTGTTTTGAAGAGAATAAATGCAGTCAAAGGCTGCTGAACCTCTGTCTGAAGCGCACTTTTGATCAACTATAATACAAAATTGTTTGGTATTTATCATATACCCTTTTCCATGTTTCTCAGTAGCAGAAGTCGTCATATTTGGGAAAACTTAAAGCACAGTAAATTAGAGAGTACAACAAATAATTTTTTTTTTACAATCTTATTTGCTTAAATAAAAAAGAAAAACTCCACGATAATGTTATAAAGATTTTCCGAAAAAGGAAAAAAAAAAAATTGTGTGAGACTGATGACGGCAGCCAGAGGAGATAATAACCTCATATTTACCGTCCTGTCCCATACACACTGCATTGGAAACACCGCTCACAAGGGAGTAATCTTTTTTTTTTTTTTTTGAAGCAATGATGATATACTACATACATAAATGCATATAAATGTTCAAATGTTTTTTTTTTTTTTTTTTTTAAATCTAAATATTAAAAACGGTCAAGGATTTAAGCATCTGAAGACCGTTAAACACTTCATAACAGGCTAGCGACAAAGAGTCCATTTTCCATTTTTTTTCTCTTTGGAGAAGAAATGTGTATATTCCATAAATTATGAATATAGTTCTTGTCACATGACTCGCGATGCGCTCGTGGCGTTCTTTCAACAAGGTGCGCCTGGAAAGCATGCGCAAGCCTCCATTGGAAATAACAAACTTGCGCGCATAAAAGACGCAATATGTGAACTGCCTTTAGTTAATAGCCTCAGCCATAGTTAATCCACTGTGCATGGGTATTCGCCTCGGCGTACAAGCTCAGAACATCAAACTAGCGGTGTTGAGAAGCCTTTACGATTAATTAACCATGACGAATTAAAAGCACGGTTAATTTTGAAATCAGTTAATCGTTGCATCCCTTTATCCCTATTAGATTAACGAAAGATTTTATTTTAAACAGAACAGTATATAACATAAGTGCATTATAGGCCCTTTTCACAAAACTGTTATGACATGTTTAACAGTCATCCTAATCTTAAATCATTGAAAGTATAAAATATTTTGAACTAAAAACCATGTCAATTTATAGTTATTCATACATGTATTATTACATTGCATTAAACTACAAAAAAAGTTTTACGAGGCATTTGTAATACAGCGTCTACAGTGTCATTGTTGTCTCTTCTGTCTGCCGTTATCAGTCCCACACGATTTTTTTTCCTTTTTTTGAAAGTCTTGATAACACTATCATGGAGTTTTCCTTTTATTATTTCAGCAAATAGGATTGTAAAAAAAAAAAAAGATAAATAAAAATTGTTGTACTCTACCATTTACTGCACTTTACATTTACCTAATTCATTTACTTTAATTTCACTATGACGACTTCCGCTACTGAGAAACCCGGAAATGTGAAAAGGCTCCATTGTAGGGAACCAGTGATAGTGTTTTCATTTTAACTATAAACTTTTTTATTGGAATAAAGACAAAATAGGCTTTTAAATGATGCGTTTCAAACCTTTGAACACAAGTATATGTTATTATGACTATTTGTGTGCATAGTATTTATTGTAATGCTTATTTATAACAAAAAACATTTAAAGGGGTAGTTCACCTAAAAAAATTAATTACAGTACGTCACATTCATGTGTCAAACCTCTGGCAAATTACTTTGGATGCGCCTGTGCTTAGTTTCAAACAGAGGGAGTTGAGCGCAAGCATCCAGAAGTTATACATCACTGCTCATTGCTCAAATGTTTTGAGCACCCTATACTGACACGGGGGCAAAGAAAATGTTGAATTAAGTGGATGATTTTGTTTTGTGTGCACAAATCGTTTCTTGTACCTTGATATAATAAACCAATTAAAACATTGAAGGCATGTCTGTGTTTTTACATATATTTTGTTGGTATTTTTCAGGATGAGTCAGGTGGTTGGAGCTAAACTATGCAGAGCTGTGGTCCTCCAGGAATTGAGTTTGGGACCATTGCTTAAAATGCTGTTCCTCACAAAGTATATAGTGTACACATACAGTTGAAGTCAGAATTATTAGCCCCCTTTTGAATTTTTTTTTCTTTTTCAGCTACAATAAAAGCAGTTTTTAATTTTTATGAACCATTTTAAGGTCAAAATTATTAGCCCCTTTAAGCTAGTCTACAGAACAAACCATCATTATACAATAACTTGCCTAGTTAACCTAATTAACCTAGTTAAGCCTTTAAATGTCACTTTAAGCTGTATAGATGTGTCTTGAAAAATATCTAGTCAAATATAATTTACTGTCATCTTGGCAAAGATAAAATAAATCAGTTATTAGAAATGAGTTATTAAAACTATTATGTTTAGAAATATGCTAAAAAAAAATCTGTTAAACAGAAATTGGGGAAAAAAACTAAGGGGCTAATAATTCTGACTTCAACTGTATATAGTATGACAAACTGGAAAGTCTGCTTTAGAAGTTACGAGTTTAACAGGAAATAAAGAAAAACCTAAGAGTTTGAAATGACATTTTCATTTTTGGATAGACAATCCCTTTAAAATGTACTGTTGTGTGTGTTATTGTGTCATTGCAAAGAGATTGGTAGCTTACTGGCTTTCACAAATGGGGAATATCTAAGAGCTGTACTCTGTGAAATGTGTGTCAAGAAAGCCAAACTAATGTGACTCTAAAAGTGAAAGCAGTTTGTTGTGGAAAGATGAACACATACGCTTCGGCTTTGGGTAGATGAGACACAAAAAAATGCACAGCGACCAAAGCTTGTTATGAACATGCACATCATGCCACTTAAGTAAATGCTACTCATGCGGTTTACCGACACCTGCAAGTGGATGATTAGAGGAGTGGAAGGAATGCGGAAAGATGAAAGGATTGGGTGAAAAGGAGATGAACCAGGTAAAAAAGTAGAAGCACAGATTAAATATGACCAGTGCCGGAGGGGAGGAGTCCTGTTTTTCTGCTCTTTTCTTTCAGTATTCTGTGACTATCTTCACTTGCACACTTCCATTCAAGTACACAAGCTAGCTAGAAAGCAACATTCTCCCAGATGTCTCCAACAAACATACAAGCGGCCACATATAAAACATCCCACATATAAACATGGAATTTTGCAACTAGCAAGTATACCTTCTCCTCTGAGGCCTGGAGAGTCTTCAGTGTCTGGTCAAGAGCTCTCAGCTCCTCTTCCATCTGCTTGACATGGCTGTTAGTTTGAGTGGGGAGGGGAAGGTATGTCAGGTCAAAGGTCAAACATGCCCAAACACAAATGAGAAGGGAGGGGACATATGAATTTAAGATGGATTCAAGCCAATGAACCACTCACTCACACATTTACACAAACATACACTCTCTCACACACACACAAAGAGGGATTATGGTTATGATAGAGCATTCCTATTGTCATGCAAAATGGGGCATTTTTCTCACGCAGGGAGAACAATGAATTTGAGCTTTAAATGGACACGCTAAGAACAAATATGAGCTAAAGGACAGTATGTGTGGTCTGTACTAGTGTTTGAGGATTATGTGCATGTATATTTTGATAGTGAATCTGGGATTAACCTCTCTGCAAGCTCTGCTCTCTCCTCTGTACGCTCCAACTCTCCCTCAACGATCACCAGCTTACGCGCCACCTGTAACACACATCAATATTGACTACTTATGGGATTGTCTTTTCAGGGTTTTAGTTAAACTGAATGCTCATTATAACAAACAATATAACAAACTAATAATTTAATAGTTAACTAGCTATAATGCAAACTTTTTGACTGTATAATACAACATACGTGGTGAAAAAGCATACAAGAAATTTATTTTATTTCGCGATATACGTTGCAATATGTTTATTTTGCGATTTTTTTTCTTCATTTGCGATGTCAAGATATTTTTTATTTTTAAATATTTTTAATTTGCGATATATGTTGCAATATTTTTTTTTTTTTAAATATATGTTGCAATATTTTTTTATTTTGCAATATACATTGCGATATTTTTTTTATTTTGCGATATGTTGCAACTTTTTTTTATTTTGCGATATGTTTGCAATATTTTTTTATTTTGCGCTAAGAATACAATTCCACCAGAGGACTTAATATCTCTATTTGGAAAGAATTTATAATGTTAGATTGATTGGGATGATTCTGCAGTGGGAGTGCTTCTTCAAAAATCTAATAAACAACCTATAAAATTTCTGGGGTCCCCCAACACATTTTCATTGTTGTCTGTGCAATTTGTAGTGCATTTCTGTATTTCCATGCATTGTTTAGTCAGAGATTGATGAATTAATGTTAACTATTTGCATCTTCATAAAATCTAATAAACAATCTATAAACATTTTGGGGTCCCGCGACACATTTTATACAATAGTCTGTGCTATTTGCAGTACATTTCTGTATGTGCGTGTGTTGTGAATATTTCCATGCATTTTATCGTTTCCTGAGTTTAACAGTATTTAAGTACAGTAACTGAATGATAAAAATAATTCAATAAAATAAGTCTTAGTTAAGAAAAATTGTAAAAATTCGTATTCCCGAATGTTTTTAAAATCATTATACTATCACAGGCATCAAAAACACATGCAAATTATAAATAAAAACTCAACATTGCATATATGCTGCAATGTGACTACTGCATATCGATGCTGAAACTATATATTGTGAAGCCCTAATTTAAAGCATCGATAAATTAGCTAGTACCATACTGCACTCATTTTTAACATTCATTTAAAACATGTAATGGAAGATATAATCCCAAATAAACGAACAAGTGATAAATATCAGCATTAAAATCAGTTAATAATTTATCCATATAATTAAAATAACTCATTTAAATAAATAAATAAATTATATATATATATATATATATATATATATATATATATATATATATATATATATATATATATATATATATATATATATATATATATATATATATATATATATATATATATATATATATATGCTTACATATGAAAAAAGCTAATTCGCTGCTTGTATTCCATTATTTAGTTTTGAAATGCCACTGGATAACTTACCTCCTCATATTTGCGGTCAGCTTCCTCAGCAATGTGCTTGGCCTCCTTAAGCTGGATCTCCTGCAGCTCCATCTTCTCCTCATCCTTCAGAGCCCTGTTCTCAATCACCTTCATCCCTCTATTCCACAGAGAGCGCAAATTAAAAGGAAGTAGGGCAAGTTAGGCTGGGGGTGAATGTAGAAATAACATCACTCTGAATGCGGAGTCGCATACCTCTCACTCTCATCTGCGGCCTTCTCAGCTTCCTCCAGCTTTTGCAGGGCTGTGGCCAGTCTCTCCTGAGCACGATCCAACTCTTCCTCAACCAGCTGGATACGCCTGTTCAGAGAAGCCACCTCAGCCTCAGCCTACAAGACAAACATGACAAAAACAACATGAGATCAGAACAGATAGACCTTTCCAATGAACTTCAAGAGCCACTCAGGCAGCGTGAAGTGATTTTAGATAAGAAACAGGCGAATGAGAAAAAAAAAAAGAATGGGATCATCTGGAACTAAGATGGCTTGGTGTTGAAACTGGAACCAATGAGAGAATGGAAAACCCTCATGTGGAGGAATCATTTGAGAGCTTCTGCTCAAAGTGGCACCACCATGTTTGCAAAAGATAATTATGTGATGAGTAAGTGTACACAATGACTAAAACCGTTTTGGCAAGGCAGCACTATTAAAATTGCTCTGACTAAGGGTAATGATTTCTCAAATCCTTCTTTCAGACTACATTACTGGATAAACTGTCACACCTTTTTAAGCTACAGACATGAATTATAACTTAATATGGCATAAAAATGGTATGCCATGACTTCAGCTTGGAAACACAGAGATAAAGGGAACTGAAATCTCTGGATCTAAATATTATCTGTTTTAGGTGTACATTTACACTACTAGGCATGGGCTGATTTAAGAATATGATGGTATGATAACCTTGGATAAAAATATCATGGTTTCACTGTATCATGGTATTGTGATTACTGCTCTACATTTAGTTGTTTTTAATTGTCGGTCAAAAACAAAAAAAAATTTCCTCCATTGAACACACTATATTTTATTTTTATAAAACATGTATAATATTTTGGAACAGTAAACATCTCAGGATAAATAGTTCAAATAAATCATTGACTTCTGCTGTCTTCATGCGTTTCAGAGACACAGATTTCTTTAAAAGACATTTAAAAAAAAACAAAAAAAAAAAAAAACTTACCTTTACAGTGCTCAGCATATATAAAGTACACCCCTCACAAATCTATCTTTTTAAAATCATATTTTTCATAAGATGCTATACAATATTATTTGTGCATATACATTTGATTAGTCAGTACTGAAGCCAAATCTGGAGCTTATCTAACAAAATAACTCAGGATAACGGTCCAAAAACTAGTACACCCAAATGTATGTTATAGAAAAATTTTAAACACAAATTTAAAAAAAATTTAATAAAAAAAAAATAAAAAAAATCAAGCAGCAAAAAAAATTTACAAATTTTGTTGAAATTTAGCTTGAATGTAATTGTTTTCTTTGAATTTCTACATATGTTTACTGACTAAAATAATATTTTAATAAATGAGTCTATTTAATAAATCTGTTTCGTTTAAATGCACCAAAATACATTGCCCACTAAGAAATGGCTAAAAATATTAATTTTCAAAATGGGGTGTACTTAATTATGCTGAGCACTGTATCTTAGGAACAGTATAACAGAAAATGTAAGCGGTTTTAAAACCTTGACTTTTTTTAGAAACTAAAATGTTCTTTCACGTTTCTGAGGTTTTGTATAGAAACAATTTTTCCAATTCATTTTGTTTTAAAAATATAAATAAAAACAGTTTTTTGCTTAATATTAAGGCTGTATGATATTGGAAAAAGATTGCGATATGTTTTTCTGCAATATTTATTTGAATGTGAATATAATTTCACCAGATTAATTGAATAGCTCTATTTGGAAAGATTTTATTAATGTAGATAAATCTGAATAATCAAGTCTTTTTTTATGCACCGTGTTTGCATAAATAATAAACAATTACAAGCATATATAAACAACACAGCAAAGTTAAATAAACAGTGCTTTATGGTTTTCTAGAGACAGTAAAGGTAAAGTTGGTTTTATATTCGCACATTCGTTCAGGGACAACTTATGACACGCTTCTTATATCGTTTACCATGGTTCTTTGAATATTAAGCCTGAAATCTCATGCAAGTATGACTTCAAAACAACTTTAGCACAATTTATTGACTGTAAACAATGCTGTACTTTGATAGTCATTGGCTGCTAATATGATTTCACTGTTTAGAATTTGCAAATAATATATTTCTGAAGTGATATTAAGGAAAAAGCCAGAATGTGCGAATATAAAACCAACTTTACCTCAATGTATTAAAGTACAAAAATTTAACAATCAAACATAAAATAACATGGTCATCAATGTATATATTATTTTAAAATAATATTAATAATAAAAATAATATGTTTTTCTATAGTCTATAATAAATAAAATAATCCTGCAATGTGACTATTGCGGATACATATATTGTGATATCGATGCTCAAAAAATATAAATTGCAGCCCTACTTCATATATCAGTAGTTTATGGTGTAATTTAAAAAAATGAGAACCACTACACACCTGCACTCATAAACATTCTACTCTGCAGTCCTGTAGTAGCCAGTGATTTGAGTTTTGGTTGTAATTTGCATTTTTACATGTACACAAAGATAACGGTAATGGTTTAAAAAAAAAAAAAAGTACTATGAAATCAGTTTAAAAGTTAGTTTTCACCCCCCACTCACCCAAATGCCACTGTTGTGCAAATGACTACTCAAAACACACAAAGAGCTCTCAATCTCTAGCTAAAAATGGTGTTGTGTAAACATGCCCTCGGTTGTAGACTATTTTGTTTCAGATAAGCAGTTTTCGCAACACCCTAGCAACAAAGCAACAATCATAAATATCATGGGAACAGGCTCTTCAATTCCAGTGTACTCAGGCCCTTTGGGTCTCTGAGCCAGATCTAGTTAATAAGTAGCCAAGTTTCTTCAAACAGTTCAGTTTTAGAATGTTTCACAATTTGTAAAAAAGATAAGAGCAATCACAATTTGATCAGTTTCATTCATTTGATAAGGTGCAATATCTGAAATAACTAGGCTACTATAACTTTCCTGAGGTAGGCTACTTGGAGATCCTGTCTTTCATTCATTACATTGCTGAATAAGGAGGGGCATTTTAGTCAGATGGAAAGTCATAGCCTATTATTAATATTTTACAAATGTAAAGATTTTTTGGTAATGTACATTGTTTAAAGAGTAACATCATCTGTCGGAGACCTGAACATTTTTTTCAAAGTGTTCCCGAAGTGAAACAGCAAGTTAACTGCGGTGCGTCCCTCGCCTCGTCAGCTCAGCTGAGAAACAGCGCTCATGCACGGCTTCCGGATATGACGACACCGCTAACAAACACTGGAGTTTCACTCCTAATAAGGACTGAGGAATCTAAAGTCTGCGGGGTGAGTTCATCTCACGTAATACCAAAGAGATGGAGGGCATGGTTAAGTGATAAGAGACCTAAAGAAAAGAATATCATACCAAGACTTGTGTCTAATTCAATTAAAACTCACAAAAGTTGCCAAAGGCTAAAATAGGCTGCTAAAAGCCCAAGTGGCATTCGCGAACAACTCAAAGTGCCGAGACGAACACCTGATGACCCAGATGTTAATGTGCGCGAATGAGAAGGCACAAATGACGCGAAAAGCACCATTTAAACGTAGATGTACACAAATTAACGATACTTGTATGAAATAACAAAATATGAGTGATTCAGCGGAAACTATTTAGCTACTTCCTTTAGGCCTCACCCGCAAAAATCCAGCAAACAATGTGAGACTAAGAGGATGAGCTAAAACCCATCTGAGGTTAGCACATCTAAGCGCTCAAAGTGTCATGTCATCGCGTGTCTTTTGTATGTATATCCGCCAACACATCTCGTTTGAGGTTCTGCATTCGCCTTATGGACTATAAACGCGAGTACAGCTGAAAATCTTCAGTGAAGATGAGCCAATGTGCGCGTTAGCTTGTAGGTTTTGCAATAACCACCTATCCGGCCCATCTTCGCGGTTAAAACGAGAATATCCTTTTCACACATACAGTTAATTGCATACTCGGTGTTATTTTAGGTATTGAAAGAAGCTTTACAGACAGACACACAATTCATCCTATAGGGCGTTGAGTTTGGGTGTGAATGTAAAAGCGCACGACCTCCGCACAAACGCATATGCGATACAAAGTAGCGATTCGACTGAGAAACGAGACAATTTAACATATCGTAAAAGCTATCGCTACAATAATACACTTACCTGCTCCCTGGCACGCTTCTCCTCCTCGACCTGTCTCTGCAAAATCTCGGCTCTTTCTTCTGCCTCATCTGCTTGCTGTTGTAAAACTTTGATTTTTCTCTTAACGGCATCGATGCTGTTTGATCCGGCCATTTTAATGTGTTACTTTAGGGGTAGTGTGGTCGAATAAAGCAGATTCCGCTCGAGCAGCGTAGTGGACCGAGCCGCGAAGAAGAGAAGAGAAGGAGGAAAAAAAAGTCCAAGGCACCAACGCCCCGCCAACAAGTCAAACGCAGAGCGAGTGGAAGTAACGTGAGGATCAGATGTTTCACGCGCACGGCTTTTTCACCACTACTGCGATGCGTTTTGCAGTTTTCTTTAGAGTACAAATAATAGTGTTTTCTAAATAAAAATAACACAAAATAAACGTATTATCTCCAGCTGTATATATATTTTAAAGTTGAATTCTGCTCGAGTTAATACGCGGCGAGGGTTTTGATGTTGTAGCCGTCGTTCGGTTTCTCGTTTGAATTAATGAATGAGTTTTAATGTCATGAAGTCTTTCTTTCTTCCCCTCCCCTTGCTTTCTCTTCACCCAATTTGTTCAGTTGCCTAAACTCTTTTTTTTTTCGCCCCACTTCCGGATTACCCCACCCTGTCCCCAACGGTTTAAAGGCTGACAATGAGGCGTAACTGATCCCGGATCAGCGGCGGCGCGCAGTCAAGTCCCAGCTGTGCGGGTTCACGGATGATCTCCGGTCAGCAGTTTTTGCACCTGTATAGCCACCCCTTGTTTTACACGTGTCCTGGGCCAGGTAGATGACGTCACTGAGCAAATAAATCATTGGCATTCCAGGCCACTCCCTGATCCAGGAATGTGCTTGTAGATCAATGGGAACGGTTCAGGCTATTGTGATTATTAGGATGTGAGGAATTTTGAAAGATGTTGAGGCTTTTGAGCCAATGGGGGAATTGAGTTTGAGCTTTCTGGGGCTTCCAAGAGTCAAGACAAAAATGCGTTTGGTAGATTATGCTTTTTATAGGGCCCTTTGTCATTCAGTTTACTTTCTACTCTGGCTGATTCTAACTGTAATGCTGTCTACAGGGGAGAGCGGGGCATAAAGTAACATGTTTTGGTTTTGGCCAAATAATGAACAAAGTAATGGGGTTAGACAAACCAATATTTTTACCAACAACACACAAGCCTCTCCTACAAATGAGCACTGGTTGTATGATTGCCGGACCTATGGTTTCTGTGCAGTATTGCTAAAAGTGCCAGGAGTAAAAATGTTACTATTTACCCCACCTGCAGGGCCAGTTGTAACAGACAGAGGGTTAGTTGTAACGTGCTTAAACAGTCAGATTTCACAAATTTAATTTAAATCCAGTTTACTTTAAATAGTATATTTCCTCAGTACTTAACTAAATAATTTTTATTCTACATAGTGCATCCATTCATTTTCTTTCAGCTTAGTCCCTTTATTAATCTGGGGTCGACACAGCGGAATGAACCGCCAATTTTTCCAGCATATGTTTTACGCAGCGGATGCCCTTCCAGCTGCAACCTTCACTAGAAAACATCCATACACACTCATTTACACACATACACTACTGACAATTTAGCTTACCCAATTCACTTATACCGCATGTTTTTGGATTGTGAGGGAAACCGGAGCACCTGGAGGAAACACAGGGAGTACATGCGAACGCCACACAGAAATGCCAAAGCACCCAGTCGAGGCTCAAACCAGGGACCTTCTTGCTGTGAGGTGATCATGCTACCCACTTACCCACCATCACTACCCACCGTGATGCCCTACAGCATCATGTTTATTTATTAATCTATTGGATAAACACATTTGGATTTGTTTGCATTATTAGCAATAAAATATATTTTTTTCTATTAAAATATAATATATATTATAAATATATTATAAAATAAACTCTATTCTCAACGATATACTTAAAATAAAAAAATATATATTGTGTTACTTTAATTGGTGTCCAACAGTTTGTGGCTTATTTGTAACACCCTGTTACAACTAACCCCGCTGTGCGGTGTTTTCCTCAAAACTGGCTAGTCAATGTGTGTTTTTTACATCTTTCAAAATGGTTCCATCTTTTAGCCTAAAAGACGGTAATCACGGCAATATAAGATTTTACTTGCGTACTTTCCCAAAAAAATAAAATAAAATAGAGTATAATAAAAATGCTTTATGCTGCAAAAATGGTTTCTCCAGTTTCTCATCCAATTTTTTCAATAATTGGCAGGAAGACGTCTGCCAACACTATGTTGAAAACCTTGGAAGCATGCCATGGTTAACCCTGAGTAAATACCTTAAAACTCTGTGTTACATTTGCACATTTAAAGTTTGCACATATTCATTGCACTGATTCATTTATTTGAACTGTACATACCCACTGCACATGGACATTTGTAATTATGTACACACCCACTGTACATAAACATTTGTAATTATGTTTATCTATCTGCACACTTCTGATTATTAACAGCATCCTGTACATATATTCATTTATTGTTAATCTCTGTTCATAGCTAATACAACCTGTATATAATGTTCATAGTACATCCATCTGTAAATATTACCATAGTTTTTCTATAACTGCACTTTATAACTTATACCTATATCCTGCACTTGCTGCTATTGCACTGCTGGTTAGACCGAAACTGCATTTCGTTGCCTTGTACTTGTACATGTGTAATGACAATAAAGTTGAATCTAATCTAATCTAATCTAATCTAATCTAATCTAATCTAATCTACATTTTACCCCGCGTTACTTTGTGCCCCGCTCCCCTATTTGGAAGATACAAAATGAATACTGATAAATTTAACAAATGCTTTTATCTTCTGTTTATTTTTTATTTGAACCTGGACCACAAAGCCAGTGATCAATACAACTAATAATAATAAAAAAAACATTAGATTGATGCATGGGACAGCACGGTGGTGCAGTCGGTAGCACAATCGCAACACAACAAGAGGTCACTGGTTCGAGCCCCGGCTGGGTCAGTTAGCGTTTTGTGTGAAGTTTGCATGTTCTCCCCATCTTCATGTGGGTTTCCTCCGGGTGCTCCGGTTTTTCCCACAAGTTCAAAGACATGCGCTATAGGTGATTTGGGTAAGCTAAAATTGCCAGTAGTGAATGAGTGTGTATGGATGTTTCCTAGTGTTGGGTTCCAGCTGGAAGTGCATCCGCTGCGTAAAAACATATGCTGGATAAGTTGGCGGTTCATTCCGCTGTGGCGACCCTAGATTAATAAAGGGACTAAGCTGAAAATGAATGAATAAATGAATGAGATGCAGGTGATGCACCACCTGAAAGCTTAATAAAAAAAGCTTTCCATTGATGTATTGTTTGTTAGCATATGACAATACTGAAAATGTAAAAACTGAGGGTTAAAAAAATCAGGTTAAAAAGTTTAAAACCTTTAAAGTTGTCCAAATTAAGTAATTAGTAATTTATTTTACTAAACAAAAATTAAGCTTTAATTTACTTACAGTAGGAAATTTACAAAATGTTACTACATCACTTAATATTCGGATGATTGTTTGTCATAAAAGAAAAAATCTTTACAATATACAATCATTTTAATATACAATGTATTTTGGCTACTGTCAAAAATATACCCAAAATAACACTGTTTTTTTGGTCCCACATATCACATAGATCTCGAAATAACTTAATTTGACAGATTTGAACATTTGTCATGACTGTTTTGTTCTTATTAAATTAAAATGAAATAAAAAGAATACGTTCAAATGATACTGTTTCCAACTAAAAATGACAAAACTCAAGCATTTTGGCCATTACAAAACATTTTGGTGATCTGCAAAGAAGAAAACCTTTGAAAATGGGGTTCAAAGTGCGTGTTTGTGTTTTTATCTTTGTGTACAGTGCAACATCAATGTGAATTTGTGATAATGCTGATGTCATCTGTCTTGTCAGATGGGACCGGGCCCTTTAGGGTGCAACTTAAATAATTTTTTAAACAATTATTATATTCAGGTTTTAATTCAACTCAGATACTAAAAGTGTTTTATCACTTTAAATGAATAAAAAGCAAACTGCTTTATCAATGAAAGTTAACTCAGTAAGATGATTCATTGTTACCAAATTCATTATTACATTTTGTCGAAACGAGTCATTTGCAATTGTTCAGAACTGCTGAGAATCTCTGAATAAAATCCTGACTGGCTGTAATTGAGAATAAGGAGTGTTGGAAATCCTTTACTTGTCATTACATGTAATTCCATTGAAAGACATCACAGTGTTGGTGCTCTTGTGTAAACAAATGCTGATTCTTGTTATTGTGCAGTCTGATTAATGGCAAAACCACAGTCTATGTATGTTCACTTGTCAGTGTGTCTGACAGAAGCACTGAGGTGACTACATGAGTGATTGACATTGATTCATAAATTGTTAGCTTGCACATTCGTATTTAGGATTCTAATATAGTATTAATAACTTACTATTAGGGCGTCGCGGTGGCGAAATAGGTCGCACAATTGCCTCACAGCAAGAAGGTCGCTAGTTTGAGCCTCGGCTGGGTCAGTTGGCATTTCTGTATGGAGTTTGCATGTTCTCTCCGTGTTTGCGTGGATTTCCTCTGAGTGCTCTGGTTTCCCCCACAATTCCAAAGACATGTGCTATAGGTGAACTGGGTAAGCTAAATTGTCCGTAGTGTATGTGTGTGAACAAGAGTGTATGGTTGTATCCCAGTGATGGGTTGCAGCTGGAAGGGCATGCGCTGTGTAAAACATATGCTGGATAAATTTGTGGTTTATTCCGCTGAGGCGACCCCAGATTATTAAAGGGACTAAGCCGAAAATGAATGAACTTACTATTAGTAATACTCGCCACAGCAGAATGAACCGTCAATTTCTATTATTTAATACTATTATTTATTTATTTTTTTTATACAAAACATTTTTAAAAGCTATATAGGTGGTTTTAAGCATCCAAACAAAGTGTAATATATAGAAAAATCAGTCCAAGGTACTCGAAAAATGTGGAAAAAATATTAAAAAGCCTTTATTTACATGCTAATACTTTAAAACCTACACATTTAGGCAAACATGTAGGTTTTTAAGGATTAGCCATGCGAATAAAGGCTTTTTAATTTTTCAAGTGCCTTGGACTGATTTTTGCTGTTTATTCTGATGAATCCCTTACCCAAAGAGCAGCGACACATTATTTAAGCTACCCCTGAGCACTTTTTGTTTTATTTTGAATGTGTAATATATATTTTAAACTTTCTACAAATATATTTAGACCTGTTTAATTTCATATTTCTGAGCAAAAAAATATGACAAACATTTCAAATCATGATTTATGGAAGACAATATCTAAATTGTCATTTAGTAACAATAGCTTATATATTAAAACTTTATACTATATAAATTAAATCTCGTCAGGCATTCTTAGATATTTAAAAAAAACTCCAAAGATTGCCCCAAAATGCTACTAAGCTGTCAATTTAAATCTTTGAACTTTGCCATAAATCTTAAAAGCACTTGATTTTATCTGTTTGTTAGCAATACATTTTTACTCATTTAAAATATTACATTTAGTATTAATATTCATTCATTCATTTTCTTTTCAGTTAGTCCCTTTATTAATCTGCGGTCGCCACAGCGGAATGAATCACCAATTTATCCAGCATATGTTTTACGCAGCGGTTGCCCTTCCAGCTGCAACCCATCACTGGGAAACACCCATACACATTCATTCACACACATACACTACAGACAATTTAGCTCACCCAATTCACTTATAGCGCTTATCTTTGGACTGTGGGGGAAACTGGAGCATCCGGAGAAAACCCACGCAAACATGGGGAGAACATGCAAACTCCACACAGAAATGATAACTGACCCAGCCGAGGCTCGAACCAGTGACCTTCTTGCTGTGAGGCGATTGTGCTACCCACTGCGCCACCGTGACACTAGTATTAGTATTTAGTGTCAATATAATATTTAGTAGGTAAGAATAAGCACGCTGTTTTCAGTAGTAGACACTTTAGCTTTATTTAAAACAAATAATTAACATTTCTATGTACTGCATATAAAATAATTAAATGTAACTTTATTTTGAGGTGGACTCCAAAATTAGAGGTAATCGATACTTTGATTAAACAATGTATTATTATTGCACCTAAATGTTTACAGTTTACACATCACAAAATGTTATGAATGCAATTATGATCTAATGATTTTTCTTTACTTAAAGGGATAGTTCACTCAAAACTGAAAATTCTGTCATGATTACTCACACCTCACTTGTCACAAACCTGTTTCTTTTTTCTGTTGAACTCAAGAAAACTCAAGAAGGAGAGTATTTTATAAAAATGCTGGTACACTGTAAAAAAATTCTATGATCATTTAGTTCTGACAGCGTATATGTTTTTAGGTCATTGTAACTTACTAAACAAGGTTAATCATGTTCTGACTTAATTTTATAAGCTACGCTAGCTGTTTCAAGTCAGTTTAACATAATATAAGTTCAGTGGACTCTTAAAAAATTTAAGGCAACCAGGATTTTTTTTTTACAGTGTAGACATTCTATTACAAAGTGGTTTTTCTTTCTATGGTTGTCAATGGGTAGCAGTCTTTAACATTCTTTAAAATATCTTCTTTTGTGTTCAACATGAATAGGAAATTCAGTAAGGTTTGGAAAGACTGGAGGATGAGTAAACAGTGAGTAAGTTTATAGTTTTGGGGTGAACAATCCTTTTATATGTAAAAAATAAAATTTAAAATTCTCCATATATTTTACTGGACACATACAGTTGATGTCAAAATAATTTGCCCTCCTGTGAATGATTTTTTTCAAAAAGTTTCCAGAGCAAGCTTTTAAAAAAAATTTTTTTTACAGTATTTCCTATAATTTTTTTTTCTTTTGAAGAAAGTCTTTTTTAATTTTTAACTTTTTAAAAAACGGTTTTTACATTTTTGGTAATTTAAAATATAACATTTAATATTAATATTTAGTATCAATATAAAATTTAGTATCATTATACGTAAGAATAAGCACACTGTTTTCAGTAGTAGACACTTTGGCTTTATTTAAATAAAATCTATGCATATAAAATAATTGAATGTAATGTTAAATTTATATTTACATGAATAAGAAACTCAGAAAGGTTTGGAAAGACATGAGGATTACATGTTGATTAAGTTTATAGTTTTGGGGCGAACTATCCCTTATATATGTAAAAAATAAAGTTTGAAATTCTCTTTTTTTTTTGGACACATACATTTGATGTCAAAATTATTTGCCCTCCTGTGAATTATTTCTTTTCAAATATATAGGCTTTTCTTCTTTCTTTTTTTTTTTTTTTTACAGTATTTCCTATACTAGATTTTTCTTTTGGAGAAAGTCTTATTTGTTTTATTTTGGCTAGAATACATGCAGTTTAAATTTTTTAGATCAATATTATTAGCTCCTTTAAGCAATATTTTGTTTCCGATTGTCCATCCGATTCTGATTGTGTTATATTAGGCACTGACTTGCCTAATTACCCTAACTTACCTTATTAACCTAGTTAAGCCTTTAAATGTCACTTTAATCTAATAACTGAAAATATCTAGTAAAATATTATGTACTGTCAACAAAGCAAAAATGAAAGAAATCAGTTATTAGAAATTAGTTATTAAAAACATTATGCTTAGAAATGTGTTGAAAAAAATCTTCTCCCTGTTAAACAAAAATTGGGGAAAATATTCAGGGGGGCTAATAATTCTGACTTCAACTGTACATATATAATAAAAATGTTATCCTGAGGTAATAACTAATAGAATTATTTTTAGTTTCAAGTTAATTTTATTTTAAACGATAATTCTAACATTGTGACTGAAGACTTTTGAGAAACTTCATTATAGATTTTACATCGACGTCATAAAAAAAGAATCCAGAGCACAAGCTGAACTCACAGGCCCGAACAAGACTTCTGTTACGCTATCTGTGCTGTAGAATGTGCCGTCTTCATGGTATCTGTACACAGTTGGCCTAAGGGTATGCTTTTCACATGCTGATTTTGTAAGGTTTTTACTATTGACAGAGCTCAGTGGTTTAGCATTAAAATCAATGTTAAAGGTAAAGGAATGCTGACTGATCCTGAATCATCTGGCTACAGTCGAGCACTGTGAAAATCATGTTGCATCATCATTTCCTGTCTCACCCTTCCTGCCTCCCTTCACTGGTCTGGAACATGTTGCAAACTTCATAGATAACTTTGGCGAGGCCCGTTATCACCTACTGTCACCATCTCACCAGACGAGGGCGCCAGAAGATCTAGAGAAACTTTACTGTCATGACTGTAGTTGTGGTGAAGCCCTTCTCATATATACCCTTTCAGGAGATTTCACCTTTTAAAATAAGTCTCTTTTTTACGCTTTTTCTTTTTTGTTTTTAGCACATCTCTTATGTTTGATATTTAACAGTACAGTATTAGAGAACAGTAATGTTGTGATATTTACAATAACTCAATAACAAAAAACCTGTTCTTGTGAGGGTAAAGATGAATTTTCAAGTGTCTTCAGTGTCACAAGATCTTTTTAAAGGCATTCTAATATGCCACTTATTATATCCCCCTTTTCTGCTTAATATTTTGAGGAAAATATTTCTAAATGTTTGTATTTATCATTTTTGTTACAAATGTAAAATAATGTTAATAAAAATAACAAAAGTACAAAGCCACATTTTGCCAAATCTGCTGGTGACGATGTGCCAGCCATAATTAATTTTTAATATATTTATTTTTACCTGACATTAAACTTTGTTATTATTATTTAAATTGCAATAAATATACACATATATAGACAAATTATGAAACTTGAAAATTCTCAGTTAGGCAAAGTTAATGTTAATATGTTAATATTTGTCTAATATATATATATATATATATATATATATATATATATATATATATATATATATATATATATATATATATACAGCTGAAGGCAGAATTATTAGCCCCCCTGAATTATTAGCCCCCCTGTTTATTTTTTCCCCCCAATTTCTGTTTAAGGGAGAGAAGATTTGTTTCAACACATTTTTAAACATAATAGTCTTAATAACTCATTTCTAATAACTGATCTATTTTCTATTAATTAGGCAGGTTAGGGTAATTGAACATGGACATGAAAATAAATGAATAAATAAAAAAATAAAAATAAATAAATAAAATGACATGTTAAAAACAAGTGTAGTTTCATTTACTTATTAATTTGAATTTGGTGCATTTAACGAGTTACATGTGACAGCGAGTGCAGAGATGTCCATAAGCATCTGTTCATATTGGCTGTTCGGAAACTGCAGGTTATATCTTGAGTGATCCGTTGACATTACAGGCTATAGGTGACAAGACGCATGGTTTTACACTCTGACCTCCAAGACACACTCACATAAACACTTGCTGACTTAAACCAACATGATAAGACCCTCTGACCCTCCCACAGCAGCTGAAGAAGGACTTAATTAAGTTTTAAAAGACCCCAAGAACTATGACAGCATTCTTCCTTTTTCAGTTATATTTTTCACAGAAAGCTTTTCACTGACCTTTCACGTTTTCACCATTACTGTTCTCAACACTGTCAGTCTGCTCTGCTCAGAGCTCTATTTAAAGGATCCACCCTCAGATTTAAACCGGATCACTGTGTCTGGTCGGCCTGTCTGTCAAGCTCACACTGCATGACGATGAATGACTAATTGGAGCCCAAATTAGCACTAAATCCAGTTGGGTTTACTGCTTTTTTGTTACTGTTATGAGTATTATGTTACTGGTGAAGTTTTGACTCAAGGTTGGGGTGAAAATAGATTACGAAGCGACAGCTGTGATGAAGGCAACCCACACTCACCCTCTGTTTAGAGCTACTGTTCTCATGTTGCTTGTTTGAATAGGGGTTGCCAGATTCAAAACAATAAATCCTGCTCACATTACAACTTTATAGAGTGTCTCAAAAGGTACTAACATAAAAAAAACCTTTTAATAGGATTAGTTCACCAAAAAATAATTTAAATTCTGCTATAATTTACTCTTATATTTGAGTTTCTTTCTTCTGTTGAACATGATAGAAGATTTTTTTGAAGAATGCCAGGTGCCATTGACTTCCATAGCAATTTTATCTATGGAAGTTTATGTGTGCCAGTTTTTTTAATATATCTTTATTTGTGATCAACAGAAGAAATAAACTTATAACTCATGTAAAACAGTATAAAGGAGAATAAACGATGAGGTAATTTTCAGTTTTATGTGAACTATCCTTTTAAGGCCAAGCAGATGGTTTCATGGTCTACCAAATCAACTGATTTACAGTTGAAGTCAGAATTATTAAACCCCCTTTGAATTTTTTTTCTTTTTAAAATATTTCCCAAATGACGTTAACAGAACAAGGAAATTTTCACAGTAAGTCTGATAACATTATTTCTTCTGGAGAAAGTCTTATTTATTTTATTTCAGCTAGAATAAAAGCAGTTTTAAATTTTTTTTAATGAATTTTAAGGTCAAAATTATTAGGCCTTTTAAGCAATTTTTTTTCGATAGTCTACAGAACAAACCATTAATACACAATAACTTGCCTAATTACCCTAACCTGCCTAGTAAACCTAATTAACCTAGTTAAGCCTTTAAGTGTCTCCTTAAGCTGTATAGAAGTGTCTTTAAAAATATCATCATGGCAAAGATAAAATAAATCAGTTGTTAGAAATGAGTTATTAAAACTATTATTTTTAGAAATGTGTTGAAGAAATCTCCTCTCCGTTAAACAGAAATTGGTAAAAAAATAAACAGGGGGGCTAATAATTCAGGGGGGCTAATAATTCTGACTTCAACTGTAGATGGTCAGCAAATTGGGTTTTCTATCTGAAAGCTGTCTAGAACCTCTCTAAACCCAGCCTGGCCAGTTTAAGTCATTTATGTTTTATGTACTATGTTCTAATTTCGTTCTAGACAATGTAGAACACACACACACCCTTTAAAGCCTGTGGTATTCACTCCATGAACGACACGAAGGACGAACTTTATGACAACAGGTGTGCCTACTATATCCAGACCCAGAACAAAAGGACAATGACATGCAATGGATAGAAATACTTTTTGTAACGGGGTGACTGTGATGCACAGTCTTAATTTAGCATGTCAAAGAGAGAGTCCAGTTACACAATGGCATTTAACAATGAAGTGATTTGAAATGAATCCATGAGGAAAAAACGGAAAAAGTTAAAGGCTATTGTTTTTTTTAAAACACCCCAAACGTGACTATCTAAGAAATTCAAGACTCATGTAAAGGTTTAAACTTCAAGCAAGTGTCTGTTCATGTCTGGAATGTTCTTTTCTTGCGACCGCTGCGTTCCTCTCACAAATACTGATTTACAGCCCTGCTTCTACATCAGCAGTCTCAAGGTAGCAATTTTCTCACAGAGTCCTGCAAGCATGTGCACGCGCACAAAATCGCCCACGCTTTTTGCAACCTCTTGTGAGTTACAGCCTTTCAAACTATATTTAATCAATACGCATTAATGTACAGCGCAATCCAAAAATGTTTGAGTGGTGAAATTGAATTCTCACTGTAAATTACTCACAAGGATTTTTTTTTTGTTGTTGAATTTTTTGGGTAAATCAACAAAATGCAGTAAGTGTATAGTCCAAGTCATATGTATAAGTCGCATATTTTTTGGGCAAATCAACAACACGCAGCACTTTCAGGGTAGTCTGTTTGTGAAAGAATTACTCTGACAATCAATTGAGCACTTGTCTTGAAAAGTGAGGCCAGATAACATAAATTCAATAAAAATTTAAATAACAATTTAAATTGGGTGCGACATGGTGACCTCACAGCAAGAAGATCTCTGGTTCGAGCCTATATGGTATGGTAAAACAGAATGCGAGCCGAATAGTATGTCCGAAGTCATAGTATTCGAAAAACAGTATATGAAAAGTACCTGGATGACCTACTACTTTCGGCGAGATTCTGAAGTCCGCATCTGATGGACGCTACGCTATCCCATAATGAAGTGACGCAACTGATGTGGGTAGGTTATGTGATGATGACTAATGGTGAGTTCCAGTCCTACTATATAGAACGTACTTTTCTAACAGTCATGCAGTAAATTCAAATGTAGTTCCTACTCGAGTAGTAGGCAATTTCAGATGCAGCCTCAGATTTCAGTGTTTGCATTCAAAATATTTAAATTAAAAATTATAATTTAGTAGTGCTAAAACATTGTGACTGAATCTACTGTACAAAGCAAAAACATACAACAAGTATATTTCAATTCCTGAAATAATAGTTATTTTTATTCGGCACATTTTATGCAACTGATAACATGCAGTGTAGTAGGATTCTGAATGAACGACTCCATTTTAGTGAATCAAACATACACAACTAAACTTACACTGACTTAAATTGTTACTGACTGGCTGATTGCTTAACATATTGTACAACCAGTGTAGCATATAGTTATGGTTCCAGAACGAATTATTGTAATGTGTTGATTCTTGAATTGTCAAACACAAACCACTGTGATCATTCCCACATAGCAAAATATCTCTGGCCCAGCTATGGCCCACACAATCAGCTTTTGCTTGGCCCCTACTTTGCAGTAAAATATGGTACATGACTGGACCAAGTCTGGCTTCCAGACAAGGGCCAAACATAGACAATTACTGGGCCAGGTCTCAGCCAAGTTAATAACCCATAAATGAGCCTGAACTGGGCCAGATATGTTGGTGTGTCACGACTGCAATGAAATTGATAAACCCATGAATCATTGCGCTTTAGGCATGCTATGGGCGTGATTTTTCTCGAAGTGACCTGATTGGTTGAATTATTATTATTTTTTAATTAATAAAAATGTATTTTAAATGTGGGTCAAGATAAGCCAAACTTACATGGCCCACATATTAATAATTAACCTCTGGGCCAAATGCTACAATTTACATCTGGCCTTAAAGACTTTGCCACCTCTGCCAAACCAGGGCCATGTTTGGCTCACATGCTGTATGCCAGTGCAGGATGAATACCTGCTATGCCAGATTTATGCCAAATCTGGGCCAGAATTCTTTGCTACCTGGGTTGAATTGCTAGTGACTGGTTGTTCGTATGACATTGTGTAATTAAAGACACATATTATGTGTTTGGTCAGTAGTATTCTAAAAAAATGTATTTATAAAATATATATGATTGAAAATATATGCTTATATGTGCAATAACATATGTTTGTTACACTCAAGAAAACAATTTTTGCTGCTTGTTCAAACTACTTATTTAAAGAGCTGAATCAACACAATCCTTCAGTTTTTGGGGAACAACTTAATTGTTTTATGTTCAGTCTACTTAAATTTGAAATCAATTTGTGTTTGAATTGTGTGGAAGAGCATTTTTTACATAGTAGTTATATATAGGCATCTATTTATGCTAATAATTGGACTACACTTATGCTGCTAAAGATTGAAATGCATTGAGGCCTTTTAGACGACAACATGAGCATATTTAAAGGTTAGTTAGTTTGGCTTGCTGTCATCGCAGTCAAAAGTGGGGGGGTATAACGGCAGTGTCAGCTGTGAAGGAGTGAATGGAGAGAATGAGAGGAATGAAGGGGCGGAGCCAACAAGAATCCTGGGATAAAGTTTAAAGAGTTGTATTTGTGTGTGTGTGATTTGTGCTTTGAGATCGTCAATCACTCACATCCGCAGCCTTCTTCTCAGATATCTCCAGTTTCTCCTGGGCGTCCTTCAGGGCCTCTGAGTATTTATCCAACTCATCTTCAGTTCCCTTTAGCTTCTTCTGCATCTGAATCAGCTCGTCCTCATGCTGGGAGAGGAAAGAGAGGATATATGACAGTGGTTGTGATTGAAAGAGAGGGGGAGTGAAGTATTATGGGTATAAAATCACCCACTACAATACATTTTCACAAATGCACACACACCCATCACCTCTAGCTCAAATTGACACAAAGAGACACTTTCCAGTGTATTTCTGCCCACCTTTTTTCCTTGTGATGAATTGAGATGAGAAATGTCCAAATGTGAAAACCTTCAGAGGCACCTCAAACCTTTCACACATCCTCAGAATTACCCACAAGCCCCTTCTCCATCTCTTGCTAAGACTCTGTTTATCTGCCCTGCATTCTTCAAGTGGCAGATCACAGCCTTGCAACTGCTACTTAATGTTTGGATAAGTATCTAAGATTTCACACCGCTTGGCAGTTGGTGTTGTTTTTCCAGTAGGGGTCTTTAGGCAGTTGTTGCTATTAGTTAGGTGCATTATTTTCTGAATTGATTTATATAATGTATACAGTATATAAATGTATAGATTATATAATGTAGATTATATTAAATATATAGATTTATAATGTCTCAGTTTGTGGATTTTGCTCAACTTTACCTTATATTAAGATCTATTTCGGTCCAGAATTAAACTTTGTTGGCTTATGATGCTTAAAGTGACTGTCTGTTTGTTTCAATGGGCATATCCACCCCAGAAAATGTATATTATAGATTAAACAATATGGGTTTTTAGTAAAATAATCTCAAATAATTAAAGGGTAAGTTGACCTAAAAAATTTACATTTGCTCACTATTTACTCTCCCTCAAGTGGTTTCAAATCTTTATAAGGTTTTTTTTTCTTCTGTTGAACACAAAAGAAGATATTTTGAAGAATGTTAGCAACCAATTAGCATCAGGGTTCATACACATTTTTACTACAAAAACTTTCAAGTCAATTTTCATGACCAAATGTTTCATGAAATGTCTACATATGTGTTGTAAATCATAAGAAACGTTTGAATTTATTACAGCATATCATAAAACTTGCAAAAGTTTCAATTTATTTTTATATCTATGTAAAATAAATGATGCTTATACAGCACTAATGTGAGAGCATGTTTTTGGCCAAGGAAAGAAAAGAAGTAAAAACAACGAACCTCCATTAAAATATACATATATTTGCCAGACTAATTTAGATAATCTTAATAGTTTGTTAAACTAGTAATAGTAGATAAAACTACTTCTATTATAAAGACGCGATCACACTGCACTTTTCACTCCATAGACTTCCATTCATAGGCATGCGAATGCGGCAGACCAGAAACGCAAGCACGTGTTTTGCATTACACTGCATTCGAAGGTTCCAGTTTGATATTCATCTGCGAAATCACATCAGGTGATTGTGTGAGACCAATAGAAGATAATTTAAAATGAGAAATTTAAAATATGGAGCAATCGCTCACTTTTATTAATGTCTAATCATATTTTTTAACCCCTCCGCTTTTCGCTGCGCTGTATGACAGAACTTTGTAAGCACAAGCTCTAGTGTGATCGCAGCTTAAGCTAACAAAAATGTCAGCTAAATGTAAATGTAATATCTCTGACTTCTCCAAAACATTGTGGGTTTTTCAGTTTTTTTTTTACTTTTCCAGGCCTGGAAAATGCCATGTCAAAATTCCATGACTTTTCCAGGTTTTCCATGACCGTATGAACCCTGAAGCATTTACGAAAATACTACGGAAGTCAGTAGTTACTGGTTTCCAACATTTTTCAAAATATGTTTTTTTTATCAACGGAAAGAAGAAACTTGTTTTGTGATAAGTGAAAGGTGAGTAAATTATGCCAAAGTTTTGGTTCTGGGTGAACTATACCTTTAAATATTTGCCCCAATCAAAAAACATTCTTTAGACCTTTGCATTGCAATAAAAAATACTCAATTTACATCAGTTTGACTACTGACCTTTCTATCTTCACTTCACAAACTTGAGTTTGTTAATTTTATTGATTTATTATCAATTGTTAACTTTATTAATATTGATGTAATGAATTCATCCATTAAAAAATAATTTTGTCATTTCTTTCTTGCTTATTTTTTACTTTTCCATTTTCACATTTTCTCCATTTTAAGACAATTACATTTTGTACAAAAGAAATAATGCGACAAAAAGTCAGAAGAACACACTTAATAATTACAAATTTGCATATTTTGAAGTGGAAATAAAAGGACAGTTCAACCCCAAATGAAAATCCGGTCATCATTTACTTTTATTGTTTCATACTTTTACGAGTTTCTTTCTTTTCGTGAACACAAAAGAAGATATTTTGAAAAATGTTGGAATTGGAATCCTGTAACCATTGACTTCCATAATATCTGTTGTTCATATGGAAGCTGATCTTTACAGGTTTTCAACTTTCTTCAAAATATCTTCTTTTGCGTTAACCTCATAAAGGTTTAGAACCCCTTGAGGTTGAGTACATTTTCATTTTTGAGTGAACTGTGAACTATCCCTTTATTATAGGAATTACTAATATTATAATTAATTTTACACACACACACAAAAAGCTAAACACACTAAATTATATGTCATGAGTTATATATAACCAAATCGCATAACAATATATTCAAGAGTTTTAATTTTTGTTATAACAACCATTGACCTTCCCACCTCGCCCTCACCTGTTTGCTTCTCTCCTCTGCTGCTTTTCTGTCAGTCTCTGCCTGCTCAGCCTGGTCCAGAGCATTCTCCTTATCCAGCTTCAGCATCATCATCTTCTTCTTGACGGCCTCCATCTTGGCGTTGGTGAGTAGGGCTCACGGTCCGAGAAGCAGAAAGTGTCAGTGCAGTAGGTGAGGACTCGTGGTCTAGGAACAGGAGCTGGTCAAGAGGGGAATGTGCAGGGAGAGGGAGTAAAGTGAAGAGAGACCAGACCCAGTAAGGGATAGTGAGAGGTCATTTATATCTGGGGGCATCACGCCCTGCCCATTATCGAATAAGCCACACCCACTTTCCCATTATAACTCACCTAATACAGTCACAAGTCCTGTTTGGTTTGGTGACGTTGTGGCAAAGCTGTAATCATGCAGCCTACTGAAATTTGGGAGAACCTATTTTTGGAAGGTGAATTTTTAATGTTTTTGTAGTAAAATCAAGAATGTAACAGTTGTATACTCATAAAAGTCAAATACGCATTATGTGTTTATTGCATTGAGATATGGATTACCTAAAGCACGTACGTAAATGATTCAATTTTCAGCTCAAAGGGTGAAATATGACAAAAAAGTACATCATCATATTAGTACATGAGTTTTACATTTATATCGTTAAAAAGGTGTCAGTTTTTAAAATAGTTAGTTATTTACTTCTTACCTCACACTCTTTGACCGTCGAAAGAAAGCATCGTGCTGGAATTCAGTTTGGTATCTGTGAACAGTGTAGCTCCGCCCAGTTTGAATTGATTGACATCTCAATTACTTTTATATTTGATGACCGCTAATAACAGCGTAATTGTAAATCTTTGTCATCACTTTTTTATCTCGTGATAATAATACATGACTTTTAAAGTCAATTTTAATTTCCTTTTAATTTTGTCTTTTGTGTCATGATTTAACTTTAAAGTTAAGACTAGTAAGTCGTAATTTATTAGAAATTTTAAGTCTTAGGTTACAATTTCGACTGTTTTGTGCTAATGTTTTGCTCGTATAAGGCAGAAATGGCTTCCACAAACTACAAACACAACTGCATCAATATTTTTGAGGTATGACGGATTCAGTGTTTAGCTTTAGGACTTTCAATTTAACTGTAGCAACAGCATTTAATATGCTTAAAAGTTCACTCCAAACTGCTCTAAAGTTTATATTCATTCACATGTCTTGATTTTTTTGCTTCTTTTCTATTACTAGACCATGACATAACAAAGGCTGAAAGAATGGACACCAATGGACATAGCGGAGGTTTGGCTATAATAAGACAAAGCCACTGTATTTGTGACAGGCACAGGTGTGTGTGTGTGTGTGTGTGTGTGTATGTGGTTGTGTGTGTTACATTTCTAGCATCCTCAGCTGCACTGCTCCCTTTATGGCTCGTCAGTCGCCACAATGATCACTTTACAGCCTTTTTTTCCTAATGTGAGACACAGTTCTATCATTATCTTGCCTGACCGCGCTTAACAAGGCACTTTATGTGGCCGTATTGCCACCAGGGCTTCTGTATATGCAGCACATTCACAAAAACACTGCCATCTAGATGATTTATCTCCCAGTATCTATTTTTATTCACAGAACAAATGGCTTATTGTACTTGTAAGAGTTTTCAGTAATAAAATGTATTCACATAGAGGCACAAAATCACCAATATCTTCACATTTAATGATTTTCCAACCACATCCATGAATACATGAAACAAAACTCATATCTATTGTGAGCACATAATGGCATCCTACATTTATCATATATTTCCACTGTGGCGACCCCTGATTAGTAGAGGGAATAAGCCAAAAAGAAAATGAATGATATAATGAATTATAAATATAATATTATGATAATATTATAGTAATATTATAAATAATGTCTGAAACTTTATTTGCCCTTTTTTGCGGAATCAGTTGATAAATTCCTAATTTTTTAAGTAGCTCAGACTAAAAGGATATGCAAATGGTTTAAATGTTGATCTTAGAACTTACTTAACTCTGTTTAATTCTATTTTATTCTTTTATTCTATATTATGTTTGTTTTTTTAATTGTTTGTTTACGCATTTTTACTGTGGTTTCACTCTTTACTGTCTTTTTAGAGTAGTCACAAAAGGATCTTTTTGTATTATGATTATGCAAAATTTAGAATTAGCATAATCTATAACATTTGTTTAAATAAAATGTAAATAATAAAAAAACTTAAGAAATAAGTAAATTATGTTAAAGTGGTAAAACAAAACAAACAAAAAACTAACAAACAAAAAATATATATAAAACTGGCCAGTGTCAATGTACATAGAGTACACTGAAAAAAATCTAAGAAGTACTTCATCTAATTAAAAATGTATCTTTTATTTCAGATAAATATTGTTTTATTTTTCAAGTAATAAATATTTCTTGAATACAAAAGTTCAAAACATAGTTAAATATAAATGTTTTTGATTAAGAGCTCAACAAAGAAATACTTGTTTTGACCAATGTAGAATTTTAAGGTTACTTACACAGGCCAGTGCATGTGTATTTAACAGAAACTCAGTATGCTTTGTACTTTCATGGACCTAAAAATATTGTTTAAGGCAAATGATTTATTTTTCATTGGCTCAAGTGATCAAATTTAGATGTGAAACCATTACTCTATTTTTTTTTTAATTGGATGAATGAACATTTTATGGGAATTGTTGTTTTGATTAATGCTACAGTGCATCCGGAAAGTATTCATGTCGATTCACTTTTTCCACATTTTTATGTTACAGCCTTATTCCAAAAATGGATAAAATTCATTTATTTTCCCAAAATTCTACACAAAATACCCCATAATGACAATGTAAAAGAATTTTTTTTTAAATTGTTGAACATCCTGAATGAAAACCTGCTTCAGAGTGCTCTTGACCCCAGACTGGGGTGACGGTTCATCTTCCAGCAGGACAATGACACAAAAAGCACACCACCAAAATATTAATGGAGTGGCTTCACAACAACTAGGTGACCCAGCCAGAGCCCAGATCTAAATCCTATTGAACATCTCTGGAAAGATCTGAAGAGGAATGGGCAAAAATTCCTAAAGACAGGTGTACCAAGCTTGTGGCATCATTTTCCGGGAAAGTATTCATAGCGTTTTACTTTTTCCACATTTTTTTATGTTACAGCCTTATTTTAAAATGGATTAAATTCATTTATTTATTCAAAATTCTACTCACAATACCCCATAATGACAATGTGAAAAAAGAGTTTTTGAAATTATTGCAAATTTATTAAAAATAAAAAACCTGAAATATCACATGTACAGAAGTATTCACAGCCTTTGCTCAATGCTTTGTTGATGCACCTTTGGCAGCAATTACAGCCTCAAGTCTTTTTGAATATGATGCCACAAGCTTGGCACACCTGTCTTTGGGAATTTTTTACCCATTCCTCTTTGCAGTACCTCTCAAGCTCTATCAGGTTGGATGGGAAGCGACGGTGTACAGCCATTTTCAGATCTCTCCAGAGATGTTCAATAGGAGTTTGGTCTGGGCTCTGGCTGGGCCACACAAGGACATTCAGGAGTTGTTGTGAAGCCACTCCATTGATATTTTGGTGGTGTGCTTGGTTTGGTATTAGTCTGATGATGAGCAGTGCCTGGTTTTCTCCAAACGTAACGCCTGGCATTCACTCCAAAGAGTTAAATTTTAGTCTCATCAGATCAGAGAATTTTGCTTCTTATGGTCTGAAAGTCCTTTGGATGCCTTTTGGCAAATTCCAGGCGGGGAGTGGTTTCCGTCTGGCCACTCTACCATACAGGCCTGATTGGTGGATTGCTGCACAGATGGTTGTCCTTCTGTAAGGTTCTCCTCTCTCAACAGAAGTACGCTGGAGCTCAGACAGTGTGACCATCGGGTTATTGATCACCTCCCTGACTAAGGCCCATCTCCCCCGATCACTCAGCTTAGATGGCCAGCCAGCTCTAGGAAGAGTCCTGGTGGTTCCAAACATCTTCCACTTACAGATGATGGAGGCCACTGTGCTCATTGGAACTTTCAGAGCAGCAGAAATTTATCTGTAACCTTCCTCAGCCTTGTGCCTCGAGACAATCCTGTCTCGGAGGTGTACAGACAATTCCTTTGTCTTCATGCTTGGTTTGTGCTTTAACATGCAATGTCAACCCTGGGGTCTAATATAGACAGGTGTATGCCTTTTCAAATTATGTCCAATCAACTGAATTAACACAGGTGAACTCCAATTAAGCTGCTGAAACATCTCAAGAGTGATCAGTGGAAACAGAATGTAGCTGAGCTCAATTTAGAGCTTCACGGCAAAGGCTGTGAATACTTATGTACATGTGATTTTTCAGGTTTTTTATTTGTAATAAATTTGCAACAATTTCAAAAAATCTTTTTTTCACATGGTCATTATGGGGTATTGTGTGTAGAATTCTGAGGAAATAAATTAAGTTAATGCATTTTGGAATAAGGCTGTAACATAAAGAAATGTGGAAAAAGTGAAGCGCTATGAATACTTTCCGGATGCACTGTATATCAATGAAAGTACAGTATAACAATGAAAACAATATAATATCAAACAGTATTGACATATTATTTATCTTTACACCTTTATATTCTTTTATTTAATCCCGAACCTTCCTATTAATATAAAATGCAGTCGTGGATCAGTATGAAAAAACATGAAATATGGAATACATAATGTCATTATGAAAGCAAATTGGACTAATAATAATTAGCAGTCATTGGTGTGTGTCTGAAACTGTGAGCTCCACTGAGAGTGCCTGCTGAGGTAAAGAGACAATGCTGGTGTCGGGTTCTAGTGACAGACTATTTTGAGTCTGGGGCTGCGGTAAGGTTAAAAATCATTGTTTAAGAACAAATGTAAACCTCGCAACCCGCCTGCGCATAGACCAGCTTGTCATTCAATGCAATTCAGAAAAGAAGAATCTTTATTTTGTATTATGCACATACATAAATGCTTAAGATACATTTAGAATTTAAAATGTATTGCATAATTATTCATGTAAAAATGAAAACAGCTATTGCAGTGCAATTCAGAGATAGACAATTTATCATTTTTTACTTTTGTCTAATATCTTCCAACACACTCTTTTGGTTTTGGACATAGGACATGAGTGACATGAAGCAGCATGTGTGTGTCTCTGTGTGTGTGTGTGTGTGCGCGCGCGCGCGTGCGCGTGTGTGTGTGTGTGTGTGTGTGTGTGTGTGTGTGTGTGTGTGTGTGTGTGCGTGTGTGTGTGCGTGCGTGTGTGTGTGTGTGTGTATTTGAATGCCAGCTGTGCTGCTTGTGCCATCAGGATATTAATACTCGTCTCTTGGCTGACATTGTTTTATGGATTATCTGCTAGACAGGGACCAAGATCTGGATGCAGATGGATCTTGATATGCAAATGCACTTATGCATTGAAGTTTCGTTATTATTATCACTGATATTATTAGTTTTAATTGATATTATCAGTTTCAACTTTCGTTTGAGCAAAGTTCATTGGCTTGTACTGATTTATTTCTTCTTTTTTTTAGTCCAAGTATAATATAGGCATAGTGGGGCTATGTTTTTACATTTTGTTTTTACAAAATATTAGTGGGGCTAATATTTTACATTTTGTCTATGTAGAATTTGTATAGTTTTAAAACAGTTAAGTTAGGTTTAGTGGTGGAAGTTTTATTATGTATTGTGTAACATTGTGATATATGAAATACATGGCGATTTACTAAAACTTAAAATATGAATTTCAAAGTTCAAAGTTGTCCAAACAGAAGTAAAAGAACAGTTTTCCATGGTTGCCACTTGAAGCAAAATATCAAATTTGATTGACTAAAATGTTCAGATTTTTACTGACTCAAATGAACTTACATGGACTCGAATGTATGGATAAAAAGGGTGTTGTTGTGCTTATATATTAATATAATATGAAACCAATATATTCTGTAACACTTTATTTTGATGGTCCATTTGAGTATTAGTAGACTGTCTGCTTAAAATCTGCTCATACTGCTCCTTCAACAGATATTTAACTGACTATAAGAAACTTTGCAAGTACATGTCAACTTACACTAACCCTAACCCCAACCTAACAGTCTATTTAGAAATAATGGGAGTTAGTTGGCATGTACAGTTGAAGCCAGAATTATTAGCCCCCTTTGAATTTATTTTATTTTTTTATATTTCCCAAATGTTGTTTAACAGAGAAAGGAAATTTTCACAGTATGTCTGATTCTCTCTGAATTCTCTCCATTAAACAGAAATTGGGGAAAAAAATAAACAAGGGTGGATAATAAGTCAGGGGGCTAATAATTCTGACTTCAACTGTAGATGCAATGTAACTTAAATTCATCAAAAAGACCATCAAAATAAAGTGTGATCATATATTCAAATAAGAACATAATATTAAAATGGTTTCAGCTTGAATAGCCACAATGGGAACAACAATGGATAATTTACTGATTTTGAAAAAAGATCCGAGGCATTTACTGGCTGTGAAATGTTCTCTACCTCATATTTGATAGCTTAATATTAGTTTAGCTTTTCTGTCCACTACTTTTTAACAGCCAGTCATTGAGGAGCTCATTTTAAAGCCAATATTTCATATTATCCTGATGTATTAGCACACAGTCTGGTGACTGCATTTGACATCAGTTGATGAGGAACAAATTGAAGCTGAAAAATAACCTGAACATAGCAATGGTTGTGAAATAGTACAATCTAAAAACATGATTTAAAAAAAGAAACCCTAAATTTAAATCCTGTTCTTCTAGAACCACATAGCCACAACTAAAATCTTTTAAAATTTTAAACGATGGAGATTAGATTGACATGATTTATGACAATTCATTACAGGCTGGCTGAATTCACACACTATTGTCACACAACTGTGTTTAAACCCCTTATAAAAGTGATTTTTGCTAAATATAGTCTTGTGCAAAAGGCTGCTGGCTGTCCAAATCAGCAGATTCATTTGGTTATATTTTATACCCTGGGGAAAAAGCAACATTTCAGTTCTGACAAAACATGTATTTAATTAACAAATGCAATTCAATTTAAGTCTTAACAAAAACAGACATGTGCAAAGGTTTGGGCACCCCAGGAGAATAATGATATCAATCTTTTGTTCAGCCACCTTTTGCTGAAGTAACAGTCTGTAGACGCTTCTTATAGCCAAGGATAAGTCCCTGAATTCTTGCTGAAGGCATTTTGGGCCATTCTTCCTTGCACAACGTCTCCAGTTCAGTCAGGTCTGATGGGTGGTGAGCATGAACAGCCTTTTTTTTTAAATCAACCCATAGATTTTCAATGAAGTTTAAGTCTGGGAGCTGGGATGGCCATTCTAGATTGTATCGTGTCTGAGCATGAATTCCTTGGTAGATCTGGAACTATCTGTCCTGCTGAAACATCCAACCCTGGAGTAGCTCTTGACTGATTCCTGAACAATGTTCTTCAGAATCTGCTGATTCTTGGTGGAACCATGCAACCTTTAACTCTGACAAGGTTTCTAGTACCTGTGCTTGCCACACATCCGCACAGCATGATAGACCCTCAACCATATTTTACAGTAGGGAGCAGGTTCTTCTCCTGGATTGCTGTGTTCTTTTTCCATCATGAAAAGCTTCTATGTTTGTGGCATCTGCCCACAGTATTTTTTTCTTTTGCATACCTCAAACGTTGGCAGAACTCTTCTCCTTGGCAGAATGCAGAAAAGGCTTTCTGCGTCACCTTCCATTGAGCTGTTCTTTGTGAAGAGTGCGCTGGATTGTGACACGATCTACAATGACAATATTAGCAGCAAGATGTTCCTGGAGCTCTTTGGAGGTGGTCTGTGGTTTGTCTGTGACCATTCCAAACATTCTTTGCTTTGCTTTTGAGTCATTTTTCTTGGTCTAGCACATCTTGCCTTCACAAGAACTGTTCCTGTTGCCTTCCATTTTCTTACTATATTTCTGATTGTGGAGATAGAGACTTTAAGCCTTTATGCTAGCTTTTTGCATCCTTCTTCTAAGTCATGTTGATGAATGATCCTAGTTTTTAGGTCATTAGGAAGTTCTTTTGAGGTTGCTACTTTCTTGTTAATTATTTTCCATGCTGCTACTTTTAGGTTTACAATAAGGAAAAGCACAACTTTCAATCAGCTATCTTAAATATCACTCAAATCAATTTTGTGTTGTACTCAATCAGTATTAAGTGACTTCAGGGTTTGAAATCCACACAAAATTGCATTGCCTATTTTTCAGTTTCAATTTAATTTCACACATCTCAATACTGCTACACTGCATATTTCTGACAAAAAAAAAACATGACATTATCTAGCTTTCTCTAAAAACTGAATAGCATTTCACTGCGATATTCTCTTATAAAGAAGAGCACATTGTTATGCAGCCACAGAGGGGTGCTCACATTTTTGCATAAGACTGTATGTCTTCTTTAAGGTTGAGTACTGTCTATATTGTAAAACAGAATTCAGAAAAAAGTGTATGCTGTATTTAAATAATACAATATCCAATTAAGAACTTAAAGCAGTGAAATGTCCAATTAAGTTTTTTTTTGTGTCATTTATTCCAGCAATGACAAAGCCAAATGTACAGCATTAGTCTTTCAGAAATCATACTAGTGTGCTGACTGTTATTGATATTGTTATTAAAACAGTGCTGTATTGGGTAATGTAACATAAAATTTGATAGTCTGATAACCAGAACTTTAGCTTTTTGATAAACATGTTGAAGAAATATCGAATGAATACATTTTCATTTTAACTAAAAAAATCCCTTCAGATTTTGAACAATGGAGATTAGATTATTTCCGAAATCTCCACTGTATGTTTTCCCACGACATCAAAAACATAAATACGAATGAATTTCAAGTACAAAATAAAAATGAAAGAAACAGATGATGTTGTATATCAGCAGATTTAATTCTTCCACAGTATTCTATATCCACTGCAATATATCTGAAACACAGCATGAACATTTCCCCAGTGTTTCAGTCCTTTTCCATATAAACATTTCTCGCGACTTCGGTAAATCCTGCGTTACCTTGTAGTTACTTCAAAATGTGTAGAATCTCATCCTACAAATAACTCCTATAAGCTTCCTGAAATGTTGAACTAACGAAAATGAAAGCATAATATTTATATCTCAGCGATATTCAGCCAAGCAGAGTTTGGCACAAAGTCAAGTAAAACATTCTTAAAGAAAGTCAAAAACAAGCAAAAGTGTAGTAAGACACGTCCAATGTCGTTTGGCGTTACTGGCAGATTTTGGTGACGTGATTTATTTCAGTCAATAAATCCTATATTTACAAAATAATAATAATAGGTCCACGTTAACACACACACACACTGTGGGCTGAGGAACCATTCAGAATATTATTATAATACTCATTATCATAATAACCTTCCTGGGTTTATTAAGTTATTTGCTCTGGATGTAAATATATTTCTATATATTGCTATGAGGTGCAATATAAATCCTTCAAAAATAGTCATATAGTAGTTAAAGAGCCAGTAGTTTTGGTCCCAAACGTTGGTATATTCTGTAATTATGGCTTCTTTCTAACTCTAACATGCCTGAATGTCAAAATAAAGGAAAATAAATAAATTAAAAAGACTTTTTAAAATGACCTCTCACAAACATTTCACTTTTAAAATAACACAATAACAATGACAAAAAAGCTCTATTCTGCTCTTGCGTGCTCCAGCATGTGTCAAATCGGTACACTAAACCCTACTGAGTATCTAACATACAGTACAAATAAAATGGGAATAATTTCTGCCGGTACCTTTGAGCTGGATGCCGTATTTTTGGTTGATTTAGGTCATTTTAAGACAACCGCTTCATGCTGCTATCAAGTCCCATTATTTGCTTGACTCCGTCTCCATGCTTTGGCACATTCGCATTAATCCATACTGGAGGATGACTGGATTCCAAGGAGATGAAGGTCTTAAATGGCCACACAGAAGCTCTAAGCAAAATGACTGGATATGACTAAATACTGTATAATGAAATGAATATTCATAAAATAATAAGACTCTTCCCTGTTCGGGAGGAAGACCTGCTCATGAGTCTATATAGTCTGTTCCAGGCCAGTCTTGGGTTGATAAAAACAACAACAAAAATTATTAAATAAAATGAAAATATTAGCAGTGTGAGGCGTCACGGTCTCGGGGGTCTGTAGCCGTTTCACTCTCTTCAGGAATGTCCTGCAGATCTGTCAAAAAAAAAGAAAGAATGTAAAAATCATGTTTGGAAATGAATTCGACCATTAATTCTTGATTAGGTCATTTATATTTACATTGTAAAATTATTAGTTATTAATAGTTTCCATATTTTGTGATTCACAGGTGTTTTCTGTTTATTTACAGTTGTGAATTGCATTATGGGATGTTGATCTCTGCTCCGTCGACTTTTGATGTTGAAAATTCAACTCTAGAGTTTAACAAAGTGACTTTTATTGACATTTTAGTAGTTTGAAATAATATATTGTAAAAGAAATAATATATAGAGAAGTCTGTAAAATGTTAGAAAAATGTACTGGCAGTTTATTACAAGATTTGTTTTGCGTAATATACAACACAAACCCAGACAATATATCACTTTAAAGGGGTGAATTTATATGAAAGACACTTGTCAGAAAGCAGGAGTGAGGTTCAGCTGTGTGCTCTTCATTTTCTGTCTGATTCAGGCACAAACTAATATGGCTACAGCTACTCTGGGGTGCGTTTCCTAAACAACGACGTAACTCGCGGCTGAACTATCATAGTACGATGCATCATTTGGTAAAAGAACGATGTAGTGGTGAGTGTTTCCCAAAACCCCTAGTTTCTCTGTTGCAAATCCATTGCTTGAATCACGTTGTGTTATGTTCACATGCCTTCTCATTCATTTCATTTTTTGTGTGTGTGTTGTGTATGAGCTAGCTCAATGAACATGAGCAAATGGGTTGTGGCTTTATAGTGTCATGTTGCAATTAGTTTTTATTTCACATGACTTTTCAGAGCTCAATACTAAGGATTTACCAATGTTTTTTTTTTCTCTAGCCACACCAAACTAATTATTTCCTTGGCACAAAACTTAAATAATATGTCAAAAAAGCTAAATATAGCTGTAAACATACCAATTTTTATTCAACAAAAATGTTCTTAAAAAAACAATAGACATTTAAAACAATTATTGTCATGTATCTAATAATTTGTCCAGTCTAAAGGTTCCAGATCATCACTTAACTAAGCATAAATGAGGATTTCATCTCCTATTACAGCAATGTTATTGTAAAGGATGATAATTAAAACATATTAACAAAAATAACTATAAGTAAAAGAAAGCAGGTGAAAAACACTGTGTGCGGTATTAAAGAAAGCATGGTCATGCGCACAGAGTTAACGTTAGGCCCATTAATAATCTGTTCAAAGAATAGTTAAAGCGAAAGCGGCAAATGCTTTTGCTTAAAAAAATTCTGAAGCTCTTGAAAGCAGCAGGACTGTGGGTACCGATTTTTTTCAGTCTATTTTAAAGAGAAACGATCGCATCAGTTGTGTTTCCAGGCACGGTTGCTTCATACAAAGGACGCGGGAGCTTTTAAGCACTCGTGCACATCGCATCAGCTGTGCGCGAGACACTGAAGCCTTTGTCAGTGAGTGAGGAGAGCCTGTCTCAACGATCACCTGATCATCCTCTCTTTCGTTATTCACCTGCTTTCTTTGCTCGCACAAACAGTTATCAGTCGTGCTGATCGCATTTGCACGCTTATTGACAAACGGTCTTAAACTAAAGTTCTAATCTTTAGTGATGAGCCAGCACTGGCTATTTAAAAATTATTTTTAACCGGCCAAAGTGGCTAGTGGAGGTGGCTGTCCAACCTGCCACAGTTGAAATCTACCAGCATTTGGCGGGTTGGCAGGTGTTAATGTCAAGCCCTGAACATAATACATCATTTTGATTTGAATACAGATTGATAACCAGAACTTAACTTTTAAATAAACTTATTGAACACATAGAGGGTCATTTTAACCACTGCATGTGTGGAACTTGATTTAAAAAAATGTATTTAATAAATTTCATAAAATTATTATTTTCAATTTTCATATTGATTCTTAAATCCTAAGATGATACCAGGATCTTGTCGAACAATAATGTGAAAACTTCTAATGTTGTTATTTTTACTATAATATCTAAAAACAATTAGAATTAAATTAAACAAGTCTGAGATCTGCCATTAACTGTAGCCTTTAATATTACAGTAATGTGAAAATAATTGATCTCTCTATATAGTTTAAATCATTATCTGATTTTTTTATGTGTAAATGCCTCTATTGTACCACAAAATATACAAAATCTTCACATGTACACACCAAACTCATTCTTGTGTACTGGAATTTGTGTAGCCAATATTTTGTTGAATTAATGTATTCATTTAAAGTGAAAGTCAGAATTATTAGCCCCCGTTTATTTTTTGCTCAATTTCTGTTTAACGGAGAGAAGATTTTTTCAACACATTTCAAAACATAATATTTTTAATAACTCATTTCTAATAACTGATTTATTTTATCTTTGCCATGATGACAGTAAATAATATTTGACTAGATATTTTTCAAGACACTTCTATACAGCTTAAAGTGACATTTAAAGGCTTAACTAGGTTAATTAGGTTAACTAGACAGGTTAGGGTAATTAGGCAAGTTATTGTATAACGATTGTTTGTTCTGTCGACTATCGAGAAAAATATAGAGCTTAAAGGGGCTAATAATTTTGACCTTAAAATGGCTTTTAAAAAATTAAAAACTGCTTTTATTCTAGACAAAATAAAACAAATAAGACTTTCTCCAGAAGAAAAAATATTATCAGACATACTGTGAAAATGTCCTTGCTCTGTTAAACATCATTTGGGAAATATTTTAAATAGAAAAAAATTCAAAGGGGGTTTAATAATTCTGATTTCAATTGTACTTTGAAAATACTGAACACACAAAGCTAAACACTTTGACATGCAGTATGATGATATACTATTTTGAACACACCTAAAGACGCCCATTATATCATCTAAAGGTGCTGTAAAAGTCACGCCTTCTGTGTGTATAGATGTATGCACACAAGGCACACAATGTTCAATGTAAATGGCACCCTCAATTGACTGACTTTATCCAGCTATTATCCACATGCCTACACAAATATAATACACATAAATGTACTTATTTACATCAACTCCAAGGAAATTCTCCTGTCTGACAGCATTTAGTGTGTGTCTGTACAGTAAGTTTGTGTAGCTTCGTGTGTGGGTGTGTGTGGAAGGTGTAATGTGCTAAATTCATCGCGTATCTGTGCTGTGCACATTGGTTGCATAATCGCATGTGTGTAGGCTGATATTAGTGTTACACCAGGGCCAAAGTTTACAGTGTTCTGGGTGAAGACTCTCTCATGCATATGGAGTTTTCACAAATATATCTATTTTTATATATCATTGCACAGATATTTTTTTTTTTGTGATAAAATAAAATTAAATAATGGTATTTTATTTACGTAATACCATCACCGGCCACTTTATTAGGTACACCTTACTAGTACTGGCCTTCAGAATTGCCTTAATCCTTTATGGCATTGATTCAACAAGGTACTGGAAATATTTCTCCGAGATTTTGGTCCGTATTGACATGACAGCATCATGCAGTTGTTTGTCGGCTGCACATCCATGATGCGAATCTCTGGTTCAACCACATCATAAAGATGCTCTATTGGATTGACATCTGGTGACTTTGGAGGCCATTTGAGGACAGTGAACTTATCACCATGTTTAAAAAACCAGTCTGAGATTATTCGTGCTTTATGACATGGCGCGTTATACTGCTGGAAGTAGCCATCAGACGATGGGTACACTGTGGCCATAAAGGGATGTACATGGTCAGCAACAATACTCAAGTAGGCTGTGACGTTGACACGTTGCTCTTCTGCATACCTCAGTTGTAACGAGTAGTTATTTGAGTTACTGTCTGGCCATTCTCCTCTGACCTCTGGCATTAACAAGGCATTTGCGCCAACAGAACTGCCGCTCACAGGGTATTTTCTCTTTTTCTGACCTTTCTCTGTAAACCCTAGAGATGGTTGTGTGTGAAAATGCCAGTAAATCAGCAAATCATGTTCAAAGTCACTTAAACCACCTTTCTACGTGATACCATCATGACAATATGGACCAAAATCTCTGAGGAACATTTCCAGTACCTTGTTGAATTTATGCCACAATGAATTAAGGCAATTCTGAAAGCAAAAGAGGGTCCAACCCGGTACTAGTAAGGTGTATCTAATAAAAGGGCCGGTGAGTGTATATTACACTGAATGATGATGGAACATTACCTACTAAAAGACTACTTAAACAATACTTACTCAAATAAAAATGTTTACATTATTTTAATGATTATTTTAGGTGGATGCCTATTTTAAAATCCACTTTCTATGTATATAAATTACTTTTAAATTTAATTATTTGATACAGATACCAAAAAATGGTCCGTCTCATGTATTTCTGTCTCTTAAAACACCGACCTCTGGGACTTTCTGAACGGGGAGAAACCCTTGAATCCACTTCGTCATCATCATCATCATCATCAGAAATTACATCCACTTCCACATCACTGCACTCCTGCAGGCCATCCGATTGGTCCATGGATTCCTGGCTGGCCAGTGGCGTGTCAGTGTTGGGGTCGGTATCGCTTTCTCTGCGATTTGACGGAGCCTTGAGGAGAGCAAATGAAATAAGAAGTGAATTAAAATAGGGAGCTCCTGCACTCTGAACACCACATGGCATCTGTAAAGGGCATTGATTAGATGCTGATTGCAAATTTATCAAAAAGTCCTTTCTAAGTGCAAAAGTGACAGAGTAGTAGTTCATTCCGATAGACATTTGAAGCTGACAATATGTGCTACTCCTGTTTGAGCTACCCGTAGCAATTTCTGAGGAGGTAGCACAGAACGTCAGAATGACTTGGAATCTCCATATGGACGGCATTCCGGCTGCAACCAGTTTGTCCCGTTAGCGCACCATGTATGTCGGTGGGCTTGGGATGCAGAGAAGAGTTAACCATGACGACAGGGTTCGAGTCTGGTAAAGAGCGGTTCCAGAAAGCAGGTGAGACAAAAATAGAATCCAAAAAATAAACAAGTAAATAACAGATTGAGAATGTGGTAAAATCTGAAAACGTGGTAAAAATCAGGTGGGAGATTTAATTGTTTTGGATTGCTTTTAAAACGTGTTGTTTGAGTTTAGCGAAGTGAGTGGGCGAGTCAATTGATAAAATTGGTTGGGTTTAGGAAAAGTGGGTCAGTCGATCGTTCGCTCAGTCAGTCAAAAAGTCTGTCAAAAAGTCAGTCAACAGTGGCCTCTGGTGGGTTTACGTAAGAACAGCAGGCGCGAATGCCACTCGCCAGGGAAATTTGAGATCTCAAAAAGCGTACACAGCGGCCTTTGTGGATTCACGAAAACAAGAACTGAAGAAAAACATGCCGCCGGGACGTAATCTACGGTTTCCAGAAACATCTGTAAAGGTACGTTTTCAGAATGAGCCTGGGTTGGATAGGTTGATCTTTCCCTTGTTCCAGTCAACATGTTTTCAGAGAAGTGATGTTGGTGCAACAGGGAGGAGAAGCTATTTTTATTTTCAGATTCTTCAGAATAAGCTACACCTGACTACAATTTGCACCATGGTTAATATTGCATTGTTGAGAAAAGAAAAAATTTAATCCAGAAATAAGGTAAAATCATATTCTAAAAGACTTGAGGCTGTAATTGCTGCATCAACAAAGTATTGAGCAAAGGCTGTGAATACTGTACATGTGATTTTTCAGGTTTTTATTTTTAATACATTTGCAACAATTTCAAAAACTCTTTTTTCACATGGTCATTATGGAGTATATGTGTGAAGAATTTTGAGGAAATAAATGAATTTAATCCATTTTGGAATAAGGCTGTAACATAAAAATGTGGACAAAGTGACTGTAAAAATGCCAAGTTCTGCACAATTTATTCATGTAGTCCCAACACAAATCAATTGAGTTAATGTAACAAATTTAAGTGAATTGAACATAAAACAATGATGCCCCCAAATCTAGAGAATTGTGTTGTTTAGGCTCGTTTTAAAGTACATTTTGAACAACCAGCAAACATAATTTTGCTCATCATGCAATCATGCACAGATAAGTGTTTATGAAATAGTTTAATAAACCACAGGGCTGAGCAATTAATTGAATTTTCACTCAGAACGTTTTTTATCATTCCAATGTGTTACATTTTCATTGTTTTTCTATGTAAACACACGTTTAATGCATGAATATGACCGTTACGTTCACATCTTGCGTTTTTTATGTTGCCATGCACATGAACGCCGCACTTTTAACATACCATGTAAACATTTATACTTATTGTTACTCATCAGTGTCAGTTTCAAAGAATTAACCAATCAAAAGAACTCAGAGGCGAGGCAATTGTTGGTAGCAAGTTGGTATTTTATTTGATTTCAAGATGGTAGTTAAGGCACTTTTTGAGTGCTGCATCTTGTAGGCGCAAGGATGCATTCTGTGTGAATGGCCTCTTACTCATGTCTGTATGACTAAATTGCTGAAGTATTTCAAATTGTTTCCACGTTATAATAAAAAAATATGTGATAGTGCTTGCCTATCACTTGAAAAAAAGTCACCCTTCTGTACACTCCATGACAAAAATGTAGATTTGCATGCATGAAAGAATGATATAACCAAAATACACAATGAAAAAAAGGGTCTAAAACTGACCTGTGAGCCTGCAGTACCAGCTCGATCCCCTAGAGCGGCGCTATTGGTCTTCATGTCCCTGAGCTGTTTCTCCAGATGAGCTCTGGCTCTCTCGCTGTCCCTGAGTTTGCCGTCGGCTCCTCTGAGGCGCACCAGCTCCTCCTGCAGGAGGCTGTGCTGCCGCTGAAGCAGGGCCAGTTCACCTACTGAGCCCATGTCACTGGCTCCATCCCGGGACAGAGAGCGTACAGTACGAACCCCTGAGGGGGCCTGGGAGACGGGGCTCTCTCGTAGACAGAGCTCTAAGATGGTGTCCTGTCGTATCACCACACCCTAGAAAAGTGGGTTTTGTTTTAGCCATTTTAGTGATTTTCACAGTTGATTTTGCAGCGTGTTTTGATTTGACGTGTATTTTTCATACCTGAAGTGCGTGTAACTGAGCACTGAGATTCACCAGCCTCTGAGACACCTCCTGAAACACAAGACATTCAGACGCATCACAAAGCAGTGCATACATAATCTCACTGGCCACTGTTTGTTTAGGTGAATGTCTAATCAGCCAATCACATGACTGCAACTTAACATATTTAGGATAGGTGTGTAATGATGATGAAACATTCGGTATGACGATGAAAGAAGCGTTGTTATGCATTATTTGGAAAACTAATATTTGCAAATGCAGAATTTTATTAAACAGTGCCTGAAAAAGTCCTCAGCTAGGTAACAGTGCTGCATAACATCATTGTGCTTGCTGCAGCCATGGTACTTTATTATTATGATTATTGATTATTCAATAATGGTTAAACTCGACTTTTTAATATTGTGGAAGAAAATGAAATGTTGCTATGTTTTTGCATAATATGGCTAGTAACTATCATCCTGGCTTAATATTCAAGGAGCTTTGTTACTCTATGGCTTTCGCAGGTGCAATGATATTACGCAACACAAAAAATAGTCCCCAGCACCATGTTCTACACTTGCACCGACACTTTAAGTTACATTATAAGTATACACAATGTAACTACAAAGAGCCAAAATAGTCCCCAGCACCATGTTCTACACTTGCACCAACACTTTAAGTTACATTATACGTACACAATGTAACTACAAAGAGTCAAAATAGTCCCCAGCACCATGTTCTACACTTGCACCAACACTTTAAGTTACATTATTACATACACAATGTAACTACAAAGAGTCAAAATAGTCCCCAGCACCATGTTCTACACTTGCACCAACACTTTAAGTTACATTATTACGTACACAATGTAACTACAAAGAGTCAAAATAGTCCCCAGCACCATGTTCTACACTTGCACCAACACTTTAAGTTACATTATTACGTACACAATGTAACTACAAAGAGTCAAATTAGTCCCCAGCACCATGTTCTACACTTGCACCAACACTTTAAGTTACATTATAAGTACACGATGTAACTACAAAGAGTCAAAATAGTCCCCAGCACTACGTTCTACACTTGCACCAACACTTTAAGTTACATTATTACGTACACAATGTAACTACAGAGGAGTGAAACTTTAAACAGGACAATTATTGAAAATCTTTGGCCATTTTTGAGGTAGATGCTAATGGTCTAATCCAATTCAATGATCTATGCTAAGCTAAGCTAAAAGTGCTCCCGCCAGACAGGACTATTTAACTAGGGGAGTTGCAAAAGGAGTCCTTTTTAAAAGTTGAGTGTTCCTTTAAACAGCTGAGTTTTACCATTTATTAATCCATTCAGCTGATCACCTGGGGCCTCATGTATCAACGCTGCGTACGCACAAAAACTTTGCGTACGCCAGATTTCACGCTCACGTTTTGATTTAGTCACAATGAAATGAATGTGAGAATGTGCGTTGGTCCATGCCAACTTCATGTCTGGCGTACTTGTATTTCTTGTGTGTGTTTGTTTTATTTCCATTGACGACTCCTAGAGGCAATTATGTTAAATTGCACACTACAAAGTATGGCACCAACACGTGAAAAACATTAATTTATAATTGATAAAATGGGTGAATTTTTGTATTTAATTTTTTTTTACAAATTATGTGATTTAGAACATATAAAAGCATTCGAAAATGCACACCACCCTTAGTCTATGGCAATGGCAGTGTTGGGTTTATTAGAGGACATTCGAGGCTCCAAGGTGGCAGGGTGCACGATGGGTGGCTTCTTGGTGAGTGTTGTATTTAAAGATATTATTAGACTTTCCCCCTCCATTTCTGTGTTTAAGTCTATTTTAAAGACCTATCTATCTTCTCTTGCTTTTAATACTCCTTGATAACTGTTTTATTTCTCTTATTTGTTAAATGTTTTTTTATATTCTGCTTCTCTGTCTTTAGCACTCCTATGTACAGCACTTTGGTCAACCTTGGTTGTTTTTAAATGTGCTTTATAAATACATATTGTTGTTGATTATTCCAGCTAAGTTTTTTTATTTTATTTTATTGAGCGTAATTATTCAACTGCATATCAGGAGACCGTGGTTATCCATTAAAGACGTGGCTGTTAACCCCCCTCAACAACCCACAAACTGACCAAGAGCGCAGATACAATGATGCCCACTCTCACACTCGGTCAGCGGGCGATTGGGCAGCTGAAATGCCGGTGGCGCTGCCCTGATAAGAGCAGAGGAGTGCTGCTATACCGCCCTAACAGAGTGTTCCACTAATACATCTGTGTCTCCCACAGACACGGATACTACTCCAGACAGTAAAGTGTCGCCCACAATTGAGGCAACTCTCTCCTCAAAGGGTGTTAGTTCAGCATCCCCTGTTCCCCCACCTGTTCGGTCCAAACTTTGACGGTGCGCCGCTGTTCTCCTCTTAACCTCCTCTTACATCGGACCATTTCTCTCAATTCACTCACAGTGCGATGTTCAGACCCCACTGCGTTAACCGCGTCAGCTAAACTCTCCCACTCAATTTTTTTTTCTTTTGTTATTACTTTTCTTTGGTCTACCTCCGATAGAAGCACCTCCAATTCACATTCTTTGAAGTTTCTCTTCTTGCTTGCTTGCTTTAGCCATTCCTTTTTTGTTTGGTTTTGCCAAAGTAGAGTCATTACCATATTTATTAGGAGGAAGAGGCATGTAGAGGTTTTGCGCTCGTGCACGTGCGCTCAGTTTCACGTTAATTCGGATGTACAAAGAGAATATGCGTGGGATTCTGCGTACGCAGTGTTTCATACATCAGATTTTTTTTCCATCTGTTTTAGTACACAATGTACCTAGAGAAAAGTCAAGCATTAAATAGTAAAAATTATCTAAACATAGTTTTGAAAATTTGGAGTGAGATGCTAATGGTCTAATCTGATTCAATCATTTACGCTAAGCTAAGCTAAGCTAAAAGTGCTCCTGTTAGTCCTGGAGATCGACTGAATGGATTCAAAAATGGTAAAACTAAACCGTTTAACTAGTGGAGTTGCAAAATGAGCCTATTTTTTTAAGTTGAGTGTTCCTTTAAACAGTTGAGTTTTACCATTTATTAATCCATTCAGCCGATCACAGGGTCTGGCGGGAGAATGTTTATCTTAGCTTAGCATAAATTATTTAATCAGATTAATAAGCTAAAAGTGCTCCTGTTAGTCCTGGAGATCGACTGAATGGATTAAACAAAGAGTCAACTGTTTACCTCTAGGGGACTTGTAAAATGAGCTTATTTCCAAAAAAGAGGAGAGTTCCTTTAAATGACACTTGTGCAAGCTGTAAAATAGTGTGTCATCGTTATCAGCCCTGAGATTTAATCAGCACATTCCTGCTTTGTCAGTACCTCACTTGGCGTCTTGTCCTCCATTTGATTCCCATTCCCGTCCTGTAGATAAACAGTTTTTTGGAGATTATTCAAATATTTCTAATTCTAAACCAGCAAAAATCATTCAAATAGCTTTCCCTTGTCAGCGCACATTGAAAAGCACTCTCTAGCTATGTGTTGATGGAAAAGCAAAATAAGTGCAGCATTGAAACACCAGTGGCTAGTCGTGATGGAGAGTTTTTGGTAGATTCAGGTTGCTATGGAAACCTGTGAGTTTCAGATGAGCTCGAAAAATGACTAATGTTTTTTTTTTCAGGATTACATAAACTCAGTAATAGCATCAAACCATCTTACTATGTGCATAATTATTACATTTTATGAAGTGTATTTGACGGGGGCGGATATGGATGTCAGAGAAGCGTGATAACTAGCATTGATTAAAATAGTTAGCATGTGTTTTCTAGATGGTTTTGTGTACCTGAGCAGCTTGGTTCTCCTGAGATCCATTAACCAATACTTCTTGTCCATCTGGAAGATTGAGAAAAGCACAACGGTTAGATTAATAGGTATTATTTAGCCAATCAGACACACTAAAGGCACATTAATTTGCATATAGTGTCTTGTGATCTTGATACAGACTGATTACTAGCGATCCGGGGGGGTTGTGATGGCCGTTGGAATTGCAGGGCAGAGGAACCTCTAAACCGGATCCTAATAACAGCTCAGTCAATCTGTCCACTGCAGACACACACACAGAAAAGTACATCATGACATTTTACAAGACATTATTAAAGATCTGAACACCAGCTCAGAAGATTTAGCCAAAAATGATCTTGAACTTTCTAAAATACAAAAAAATAGTACAAAATAGTTGCTTTTTGCAGCAAGTAGTTTTTAAATAGAATATTGTAACATTTGTAATCTCTAAGAATAAAAAAAAAACTACATAACTGCTACATTTTGCCAATTTTTATTATTTGAGGATATATTTTTAAGATTTTAAGATTTGCTATATCATTTATTCAGATGCTTATTTGGATATCTGAATTCATTCATTCAGCTTAGTCCCTTTATTCATCAGGGGTCGCCACAGCGGAATGAATCGACAACTTATCCAGCATATGTTTTACACAGCAGATGCCCTTCCAGCTGCAACCCAGCACTGGGAAACATCCATACACACTCATTTACACTCATACACTACGACCAATTTAGCTTATTCAATTCACCAATAGCGCATGTCTTTGGACTGTGGGGGAAACCAGAGCACCCGGAGGAAACCTACACCAGCACAGTGAGAACATGCAAACTCCACACAGAAATGCCAACTGACCCAGCCAGGACTCAAACCAGTGACCTTCTTGCTGTGAGGCGACAGTGCTAACCACTGAGCCACCATGTCGCCCAGAAGCTTATTGGGATATAAAAAATTTTAACGGATTAATAAACTAACTTTTATTAAACTAAGAAGATTTCTTTATGAAGTATTATTTTATAAAACTTTCATTCATTCATTAATTTTCCTACGGCTTAATCCATTATTTGTCAGTGGTCGCCACAGCAGATTTGTCACAACCACCAGCGATCCAGGCTTGTAGATCGCTAGGAATCGTTCACTTTCACTCAGGACTACAAATCTGTCAACTTATTGTAAGATTTTGCTGTATTTGGCTCAACCATTCTTGGGTGGCTTGCTAATGTATTAGATGACTCTAATACATAAATAAGTAAGCTGACCAAAGTTCTTATGGGGAGAAGACTTTATTGAAGACAATGAATAGTGCAGTTCCTCAGCAGTGATGTTAACTCATCTGTCTTCAAGTAACTAAACCCAAAATACTGTCTGTGAGACTGTACTTTATACTAGCATCAAACAAACCATTCTGTGTTTACGAGGCTTAGCAGGACCCTCTTATCGGATGTTTCAGTTGTTGTTTTGCTTATACCTATTGAGATTGTGAAAGGGTCACACCTATCGTAAAAGAGTCATTTAATTCACACCTATCAGTTTGTGGGGGCTGAGGCTCAGATCACCCCATCATATCACATCAGAGTTTATTCAAATGTAAATGCAACTGAACTAAAATGCACATAATCTTTCAATATAGACTACAATTCTGTCATGCACTACACACTCACACCTGTTCCACATCCACACACAGCTGAAGCTGTTCAGAACTGATTACATGGACTTTAAAAGCAGTACAGACACACACCTATTGCTAAGTCTTGTTATACTGTAGTATGAACATTACAATGCATTTCCTTTGCCTGGCCTTGCCGTGTTTGACCCTTGCTTTGTTCTGTTTGTTTACGCTGCTTGCCGCCTGTACTGACCATTCGCCTGTTATTTGACCACTCTTCTGGATTTGCCTGCATGTAGCTGTTTGACCCTGTTGACTATTGCCTGCCTGACCAGTTCATAATAAACCTGCATTTGGATCATCTACTTCATTGTCAGCATCCCTCACATTACAAGAATGAACCGCCTTTAAAAAACATATTTTCAAAATATGCTTCACAAATTTATAACTCTATGTGAGCTAAATAGGCTAAAAATACAAAATGTAGCCAAAATGCTGTCTACAATATATTTTTAAGTATTTCTGTTTTCCACTAATGTAATGTAATGTCATTTAATCAGATGCTGCACAAATGTATTAATTGCTAAGATGTTAAAATCACATAGCTTTTATTTAAAATCTGAATCTTTTTATGACAAAAAACTGTAATATTTCGAAACAAATTTTACTTTACATAAACATAAAATACAGTTATAAAATATAACAAATAATTCGTAAATTTATGTATTTTTTTACTTAAATCACAATAAGTCTTACATTTTTGCATTTTGGATTTATTAAATGCTCAGATGTGTTTATTATTTAGAGATTAATTGATTGATTAGTTGATTGATAGATTGGAAACGTCAATGCTTCAATTTGGATGTCTAAACTTTTTACTGACACCAACAAAATCTATAAAAAATCTTCAAAATCACCCCACATGACAAAAACTGAAACTGTAAATAGAACCTTCTTTGTTTTTGTCAATCAAAAGCCACTAAAGTAACATCATTGTGTCTCACCCTCTGTTATGGCATGTGTGAGCAGCTGTTCTCCTCGCGGAGCCTGAGGAGACTCGGCTCTGAACAGGTTTCTGGAGCAGGCTGGCAGCATGACCTCATAGCCCCCCATGACCTCCGCCAGGTCTGAGAATAGAGTGACCCGCTCCTGCAGCAGCTCCAGCACCTCACTGTCCTTCTGCTGGATATCAGCTGAAACACAGCATCAACCATGGGTCATTCTGTACCTAAAACCACCAGTGGGTCAAATTTATGAATGCCTATGACCTCGATATGACCAAAAACATATTATTTTACTCTAATATACCACAATTTAATATGTTTAGAGTCATTGAATGATCATTTGTTGTTAAAACCACCAGTGGGTCAAATTTACCTATGCATTTGACCTTGATATGATAAAACATTATTTCACTGTAAAATACTACGATGTAACGTGTTTATAGTCATTGAATGATTATTTTGAGTCAAAACCACCAGTGGCTCAAATTTACCCATGCATATTACCTCGCTATGACCAAAAAAACAACTTTATTTTAATGCAATATACCAAATGTAATGTGTTTAGAACCACTGAATGATTATTAGTAGTCAAAACCATCACTTAATCAAATTTACCCATGCATATGACCTCGATATGACCAAAACATATTATTTCACTGTGATATACCACAATGTAATGTTTTTAGAATGATTGAATAATTATTAGTAATCAAAACTTCCAGTGGGCCAAATTTACCCATGCCTATGACCTCGATTTGACCCAAAACATATTATTTCACTGTAATATACCACAATGTAATGTGTTTAGAACTATTAAATTATTATTTGTAGTCAAAACCACCATTGGGTCAAATTTACCCATGCATATAACCTCGATATGACCAAAAAACATATTATTTCAATACTACGATGTAAAGTATTTAGAGTCATTGGAGATTTTGACAACTAATATATATTCAGTGGGTCAAATTTATCCATGCATATGACTTTGATATGCCCCAAAACACATTATTTCACTGTAATATACCACAATGTAATGTGTTTAGAATAATTTAGAGATTATTTGTAGTCCAAACCACCAGTTAGAGTCATTGAATGATCATTTGTAGTCAAAATCATCTGTGGGTCAAATTTACCCATGCATATAACCTCGATATGACCAAAAAACATATTATTTCAAAGTAATATACCACAATGTAATGTGTTTAGAATAATTTAGAGATTATTTGTAGTCCAAACCACCAGTTAGAGTCATTGAATGATCATTTGTAGTCAAAATCATCTGTGGGTCAAATTTACCCATGCATATAACCTCGATATGACCAAAAAACATATTATTTCAAAGTAATATACCACAATGTAATGTGTTTAGAATAATTTAGAGATTATTTGTAGTCCAAACCACCAGTGGGTCAATTTTGCCCATGCCTATGACTTTGATGTGACCAAAACACATTATTTCACTGTAATACACCACAATGTAATGTGTTTAGAAGCAATGAATGATTATTTGTAGTTATCATCTTTATGTTGACCCATAACACACCCCTTACTCATGATATCAACCCACCATCATGTCATTTAGTGCCTCTAATACCTGTGTGGCATTAATTCATCACTTTCTTTTATCCATAGTGACTAAAATGTATTATTACGAACTCCCCCAAAAAGTTCGCTTCGGTGAGCCTGCTGAAACGAACTCAAAAAGAACTTTGCTGTAGGCAGATTTGGTTTAAAACTCCATCATTTCGGCAATTTTTTCGATTTCACTCTAACTATATGTTCACACACAACCTTCAAGCACGTGTTTACATGGAAAAACAATAAAAAAGTAGCACATTGGAAAAACGTTTTGTGTGTGAACCGTTCCTAAGACATTACAAAACACTACATGCAAGGAAATAATTCAAATACTAATTCTAAAGGGATGTTTTTGAATTATCAAGGGGCTTTGCTGTTTCGATGGTTTGCTGCAGATGTAAAAGCACTATATACGAAAGTATTTCCTTGACCAAAAAGTGTTTTTATATGTATTAATATTAATTCCAGCAAGAAATCTTGTTCGATTGTTGAGAAAATGTCTAGTGATAAATGTGTGAAAGAGCTCCTTTGAGCATTTTAAAACAATTTTCTGCTTCTTTCAATCTGTCAATGGTTAACCCACTGAAGTGACTCATCATCTGAGAAAAGAAAAACAATCGGAATAAAAAAGGTTTGTCATAAGTGTGAATGTGTGTGTGTGTTAGTGTTTAAAGCAAACCTTTGAGTCTTCGCAGAAGAGCCTTGTCTTCTGTTTCTATAAGAGGGAATTCTTCTCTTGACGGACAGCTGTGATACAAAACAATGGGGATAAAGGAGAATGACCATCAGAAATGACAATTTGATCCAGGTGCTGTTTAGTCAATGCCTCTATATCTGAATTCATCTATATGATAGAGTCCACACTTTTAACATTAAATTATTTAAATGACTTTTTTTGGTACAATAACAGAAAAAATTATGCTAATTCTAGTTATTTGTATGGCAAAAAGTTATGTAATAAAAAAGATATATTATATCTTTATAATAAATAAAGATAATTTCCCAGTGATGGGTTGCAGCTGGAAGGGAATCCGCTGCGTAAAACATATGCTGGATAAATTGGCGGTTCATTCCGCTGTGGCGACCCCAGATTAATAAAGGGACTAAGCTGAAAATAAAATGAATGAATGAATAAATAGATAATAATATTAAAAATACATTATTATTATGTTTATATTTAACAATATATATTAGTATTAAATAAATGCATAAAATAACTAAGTAAATAAATTATTCAGTATTAATAATAATAATGATAATGATGAAGAATAAATTGTATTTTTTCATGCAGATTAAATATAACTTTTATAATAAATAGATAATAGTATTTTTTTTTAATAATACTTATAATACTAATTTAAAAAATATATAAATATATTTTTATTACTAACAATTAAATACAGTATGTAGTAGCAGTATGAATAATGATAATAATAACATTATTATTAATTATTATACGCTATATCATTATTATTATTATTATTATTAACAAAATAAATACTTAAAATAACAAATAATTAAATAAATTATTAATTATAATTAATAATACTGAAATATGAAGAATAAATATAATTTCATGCTGAGTTAAATGGATCTTTTATATTTTGATTCCTGTATATTTAAGAGGGCTCATTGTATTGAGGATCGTCCTATTTGAAGACCAAAAAGGAATAAACTCCAGATTAGTTTTAGGTGAGTTTTAAAATAAACACAGGCTACTTGGCAAGTCATGAATCCAGCAGAATGACAAATCCCTTCAAAATATTTCTGCTTAATATCCTAATAATAAAAATAAAATGCATTTTCGAAATTCCACTGCAAAGACAAAGATGTGTTTGTACCTGCTGATGGTCTGCTGTATGAGGCGAAGCCAGGTGTTTCTGTCGTCTTTGCTCGCCGCGTAGAGCTCGTACATCTCAGGTGGGCTGGACTCACTGCTGATTAGAAACAGTCCTCGCTCCTGATTGGCTATATCTCGAACCAAGAGACTCTGCAGTGACACCACAGCAGACTTATCCTACACACACGATGAGCAGACACAAACAGAACAAATTCACCATCTGTGTGCATTAGCAAACTGATAACACACAAATGCATTCAGAAACTTCAAACCCCTTTAGGGATTGTTAAGATGCAATACTTGGGGAAACTAAAACTGAGGACATGTCCGGAAACAACACTGTAAGAATAATAATATCTATGCTTATGCTATTCTGACTGTCTCTTCCATATCCCAAAGTTTATGGCGCTTAAAATATGCCAAATTTATGAAGCTTAAAAAGCTGACAATAATGTAGACTGCTGGTACTTGTTCAGATCTCAAATTTTTTAAGATACCATCGCAGGGCTTTGAAATCAAAAGGGGTCTAAGGCAAGGTGACGGACTTTCCTGTACCCTGTTTATACTAGTACTCAAGAGGGAATGGTTAGACATGTAGATGTGAACCCAGGAGGTACATTGTACAAAAGGACAGTGCAGTACTTGGCTTATGCGGATGACATACTCAGAAAGAGAGAAAGAGAGCTGAAGGAATGCTTCCTACAGCTAGAAAGGGAATCACACCGGGCAGGCCTGCATGTGAATACTGGCAAGACAAAGTATATGCTTATGTCTAGATCTCAGAGCACATCGACGGAACCCCTGCAGGTAGGACCGTACTCTTTAGAGCATGTCACCAACTTCAAATATCTAGGATCGTTGCTGACAGACAGCAACAAGACCAGTAAAGAAATAAAAGAGAGGTTGAAGGTGGGAAACAAAGCATATTTCAGCATGCAGCACCTCATTAAATCCTGTTTGCTGAGCCGAGTAGGCAAAAAGAGGCTATACCATACAGTATTGTAACCAGTGGTGATGTATGCCAGCAGAACATAGGTATTAACAGCTTGGGATGAACTGCTTCTCAATGGAGAGAAAGATCTTGAGGAGGATCTATGGACCAGTTTGTGACCAAAATGAATGGATAAAGAGTAATGCAGAAGTGGCAGTACTGTATGGTGAGCCAAGCTTGGGTGCAGAAATAAAGAGGAGAACCGGTTAAGATTGCTGGGCCACTTGGAGAGATTACTCAAGCACAGAGCTGTTAAGAAAGTGTACAAGCTTAAGCAGAAAGGAAGGAGACGTCCTGGAAGGTCATGGAAGAGGTGGTTAGAGGACATCGAAGAAGATCTACATTTCCTTTTTTATTTTCCTAGAAGTGCGTGTTTGGAGAAATCGAACATTGGATCGGGAAGGCTGGAGGGGAGTGGTTGAAGAGGCCAAGGCTCTACAAAGGCCGGAGCCCCACTGGAAACTGAATATTATATGCCTTTAATTTTTTTTATTTGAATTTCTTGATTTGACTTTGAATCTAATATTTAGGACAATTGAAGTTTTAAAGTCAAATTTCTATAGACGTATTTGCAAACTTTTTTGTTCTGAATTCATAGACTGCAGATATCCAGTTTGTAAAAATAAAGTCTTCAAGATCAACATCAAATTCAATATTCCACAATTCAAATCCAGAAATTCCAAAATTCAGCGCAGGTCATGTCAGGGGTCATCACCAGCGAAGAGTAGCATATTTACGCTCATAGTTATTTGGATCTGGTGCGTATCCAGGCCAGATGATTGACCTGCTCCTCTAAAGCTGGATTTATATTTTTATTATCATACTATTATTCCATATGATTATACCAGTATTTCTAACAATATGGGGGACTTACTGTCCTGAAGAAACAGTGTGAGGAAGAAGTTTGCCATTGGAGTGGCTAAACCAGGGGTGGGCAATTCATTTTTCCAAGGGGCCACATTAGACTCTGAGGCGGTTTTAATTTAAACCACCCCAGTTTAATTAATTAATCAGTCAAAAAAAAAAAATTCTGTGAAACTTTTCAATAAACATTGATAAAAACTCTAAAGTTTAAAAAATAATCAATTTTACACAAAAAGTAATTTAAAGACCAGCATCACAATATTAACTTCATATAAATGCCGCAGGGTTGTTTGTTTGATTGCTTCACCTTAAGTAAACTGTATTTATTCATTCATGCATTCATTCATTCATTTATATTTTTTATGTTCAGTGAGAGAATTCTAGCCTGTGTTGGGCTGAACAAGTGCACTGCAGTCATATTGAATGTGAGGTGGATATGTGATGTAATGATCATCACTAAGGCCCCGTTTACACTAGTACGTTTTAGTAAAAACTGCGTTTTGGAATAAAAACGTACCACGTTCGTTTCTGAACAACCCTTTGTCTACATTAAAACGGTGAAAACGCACATCACATGGCCACACACACACACTCTGGCATGCACTGCAGCGAGCTTTGAGCACATACCCATATGAGAAATGTGCACGTCGGACTGTACATCAAGGATCTAATCTCACTATATTAGTTAAACGTGATATTTAATTCATCTTGCTGTCTCTATCTAACGACATTTTACCTGACTTTGGTCTTTTGAATCTATTACTTGTTCTCAGGCAACGTGTTTTGGCTGAGCGCAAAGATAAGTTAGGCTAATATCCTAATTAATATAACCTCAGACACCGATTCTGCACATCTGACTGATTGCTTGCATTTATTTTCTCTATTGTATACACTTATTGTGTGTTATACTTTTATAATGGTCATTGTTTATTATTAAAACTGATATTCAATGAAAGAGAGGGTGTGTTTTGTATTTTCACTGAAAATGAAAGGAGGCAGTAATGTTATAGGCTCCATTTTGTTATAAATATGCATGAAGATGACGGTCATATTATGCAGCTTCACTACGCCTCAACATTTTTGATGTCTGTTAAGTTGCTAATATCAAAATGAAAATAGGCAGATCCTCACATCATGTTTTCATTTTATTGTTAAGATACTGAAACAGCATAGCCAGGGTGATGTGAATGACTTTATAAAGTACACACTCGGGAGCTTGTTTTCCATATCAAACTTGAACTCTGACCTTACAAGGAGAGGATGCAGGACTTAACTGTGTGTAGGCTACTAATATTGAGTAAAAGCCCCAATTAGATAGGTGAACGTCTGCAGCCCTGCCTCCATTTTCAGATGTCTCCGTTTTCCCCATTCACACTAAGATGGAGCAGCAGCGATTTAGAATGAAAACGGCCTCTTCAGCGTTTCCAAAACGCTCTGGGGATGGCGCAACCGTAGCAAAACTTATGCGTATTAAAACTGAAACGTATTAGTGTAAACAGGGCCTGAGAGAGGATCTGTATCTGGATTTGTTAAATGGTTAATAAAGTATACCTTTATTACTGTGTAACTGCATACAAAGTGTAAAGCTGCCTGGTTGGTTCCTATCACAAGACTCGTGGTTAGCTCGTGGCACTCTGAAATGTTTTAAATTTTTACAGTGCCAGGAAAACGTGAGCACGACATTACGAATGTGCATCCCTTCCTATTTGCTGGCTAAACAGGCGGGTCTCCATTTGAAATAATGAAACTGAGCGCACAAAAGACGCTATATGTGAAAGTCCCTTTTTGTTGACTCACAATATCAGACCTGCGCATTGCAAGGCCCTGTTTGCGGTTGAATTTAAATTAAACAAAAACTTCACGCGGGCCGATCAAAGAAGTCCAGCAAGCCTCATGTGGCCCGCGGGCTGTAAATTGACCAGGTCTGGGCTAAACAAATGAATTTAATTATGTAAAAAATTTTGTTGTGGATAAATTTGCCTGTGAAAACACTTTTAGCTTTTAGTAAACTTTAATTTAGGCTGATTAATTTAGGCTACATGGTATATATTCAAGCTACAGTTGAAGTCAGAATTATTAGCCCCCTGAATTATTAGCCCCCCTGTTTATTTTTTTCCTCAATTTCTGTTTAATGGAGAGAGGAACACATTTCTTAACATAATAATTATAATAATTCATTTCTAATAACTGATTTATTTTATCTTTGCCATGATGACAGTTAATAATATTTGACTAGATATTTTTCAAGACACTTCTATACAACTTAAAGTGACATTTAAAGGCTTAACTAGGTTAATTAGGTTAACTAGGTTGAAGTTAGGTTAACTTAAAAAAATTTAAAAAACGCTTTTATTCTAGCCAAAATAAAACAAATAAGGCTTTCGCCAGAAGAAAAAATAGTATCAGACATACTGTGAAAATTTCCTTGCTCTGTTAAAACATCATTTGTGAAATATTTAAAAAAGAAAAAAAACAGGGGGTGGGGTGGTGGGGGATGGGGTTGGCTAATAATTCTGACTTCAACTGTAACTACATGCCTAATGAAAAACATTCACTTAGAATAAGTAGACTACGTGCATAAAAAAAAGTTGTGATTTTCCATTATTGCCTGTTTTGTTGGTAAAGCTGCATTGATACTATTTGTATTGTATAGAGTGCTACAGAAATAAAAGTTTCTTCGCTTGACACGTCATTTACAAAAAAAATTTAACAGAACATACTTCTTTATAAATCTACACAGTTCAAGGTGTCATACAATGAAAACCCTAAACACTAATGTGGAGTTTACTATATAATAACTTACCAAACTGGCAAAGATGAACCGCTGATCTTTCTCTTGCAAGAATACTAGAATATCAGTCATCAACAGAACTTGAACATCTACAACAGAAACAGACGGGGAAATGTAGTGCATTACATTACCCAAAAACATAATGACATGGCAGTTAATACAACAGTTATTCAGTAAGCTGAGTCCCAAATGGCACACTATACACTAATGCACAATGCACTTACACACACAACAGCATAGTATATGTATGTAGTGTAGTCCCAAATAGACTACAACTAAACTAAAAACTAAAACTAAAACTAAAAATTTTTTTTTACTGAGCGGAAATTCAAACCGTTTCCCAGATGATGTTTGACGGTTGCCAAATTAGCAAAATAAATGACCAAACTACCAAATAATACATGCTACAAGTATATCCGCATTCATCATCGGGAGGTGCTATAATCACTCACATTGGAGAATTTTGCTTTCATAATTAAAAATAAATAAAGTTATCCAACATGAGTGCCTGATAGCTCCACACCATTCCACGTGAAGTGTCCATCATTCCATACTTCATTTTACCGGTTGAACAAGTGCATCATCTGTGTATTTAAAGTGCACGAATTCTTTTTAGAGTTTTAAGTGTGAACGCACTACTTACACTATTTATACTACATGGCACAGAATGTGCATAAGTATGCGATTTGGGACACACCTTGTTTCTCCCTTTAAAGCTCGGAACACCCCAAAACAAGGTCAAGAACTAGCAGTGATAAAAACCGAGGAAAATATATGATCTGTGTCTGCGTGAAAGAGTGCATCTTTCCATACCTGCAGGTGGCAGTGTGTGAGTTGTCATTCGAGAACTAGAGCTAGAACCAGAACTAGTGCAGCACACAAACAACCCATAAACAAAGCAGCATTTATGTACCATTTTCACGTTTCTTTGCCCTCACTACAAAGGGATTCGCTCGTGCAAATTTATCTGAAAATCTAGATAGATTGCAAATATTTAAAGGATTTAAAACATCGAATGTTTTTTTTTCCTAAAATTGACGCGCACTCAGATTGCCAGATTGATGACAACAACAGGATCAAGCCAAAAGTGAAGACATTCACGTGAGCAGATTACATACAAGCAACGTCAATGTAAATGCGAGAACATAGGTACATTTTCACTGGGTGATGCGAATTAAGCATTTTTCAAGAGTTCACACTTAGATAATGCTCAACTATGATTAGGTTTGGCATGCTCTCCCGGGACAGAACCCTGAGCTCGGAGATAGAGCCCAAGGTTCCTGCCTGGTCAATGAGCATTGAGAGGGATATGAGATCAGGTATTTCTCGAGAGCCCCGAGTTAGTTTGTGAAACTATACTTTGGTAAATATGGTGGTTCTAATTGATTCAGTATGAATGCAGTAAGTGCTTGTGACTTACAATTCGCTTATGTACATGCTTTTAGACTGTGGGAGGAAACTGGAGTACCCGGGGAAAACCCACGCAAACATGGGGAGAAAATGCAAACTCCACGCAGAGTGTACCGACTGGCTCAATTAGAATTTGAACCATTGGCCCTCCCGCTGCGAGGCAGCAGTGTCAGCCACTGAGCCGCCATGTCGCCTGATCATAGAATTGAGGAGGAGGGAGACGGGAAGGATAGAAGGGGGGTTTTCCAAAAACGAAAATTGGGAATGAAGTTTAGACAGGATATTTATAGTAATTTTGGAATTATCTGATAGGTTAGCTGATGATTAGCGATAAGGATCAGCTGTAGTCGATCATATCATGTGCTCCTCTCGAAATTAGTGATTATTTGAAACTTCACTTGGCTGTGCCCGAATACATTGAGGCATCCTTTATGGCTGAAATGAAATACACTGTTTGTTTCCACCCTGGCAACCCAAGATGCTGAAATATAATTGGATAAACTGGCAGTGGGCAGAGTTACACAGACCAAAACCAAGACAGACATTCCAACCAGAATGCACATTTTTTAAAGGAGAATAACTGACTATCATTGTTTTTTAGATAAACAAGTATGTTCACTTAGCATGTTTCTTAAATGCAGCATCTGCAAACATATTCTGCTATTTTTATGCTTTAGAAGAATCAAAAATGCACATACAGCACTTTTAAGAAAAGCTTCTTTGTGTTACCTCTTAAATTGCGTCAGCTGCTTAATTTTATCACTTTAGTTTTTGTTCCCACACTCTGGTTCGTAGCTGAACAGCCAATCAGAACACTGATGGCCTATGCAGGTTGTACAAACTCCCTCTAACATGAGCCTAACCAAACTACACTTTAAAAAGTGATCAGTTACATTACTTTAAAAAGTGAGTAAACCCGTTGCCTTAAAAGCATCAAGTTGATTTTAAGTTGAGTAAACCCATTGACTTAACTTTTATAATTATGCACATACTTTGGTTACTTAATAGTTATAAGGCAACGAGTTTACTCTCTTTTTTTAAGTAAAGTCAACTAATTGCTTTTTACAGTGTAGCCAGGCAGACACTCACTGACGATCTGATGCTACCTTTGGCCTGGTGTGTCTCAGCCTTAACACAGACACTTATCGCATCATACGTCCCTATTTACAGTACAGCTATCTTCAGTACCTTTGAGTCGAGAGCTGGGTGTTTTCCAGAGCAGAGTGCCTTCATGTATGAGCTGCCTGCGGAGCAGTTCAGCCGGTCGAAACAGAGCTCCCGAGCGAAGTTTGGCCTCTGCACGCGGATCCACTCGAGAGCGGATTTCCTGCAGCCGCTGCGTCCTCTCCAGCTCCAAAACCTGCTGATCCACCGAACACAGCAGCTCCCGGAGACAAGCCAGAGCCTGAGACAGGCCTGCAGCTTCCTCCAGATTGTCTGCATCATTACAATCAATAATCAAGCACAGAAAAAAATTACAATCCATTAGCAGGCAATTTTATGATTAAAATCTAAAACGTGATGTCACTATTATGTGCTGGAAAGGGGCATTTATAAGTTTGTTTGTCGTTTGATTTGTTCATTTATTATACTGGACAATTATTTTTTTTTAAATGTACTTCTTTAACCTAAATAAAACATATTCAGTAAATAATAAGATGGTTCATCTTAAGGGGCTATTCCAATTCAATAATTATATAAAAAAATTCTAAATAATTTTAAACAAACAAACAAATATTTAATATTTAAAAAATTGAGTTTTAGGCAAAATTATTAGCCTTCCTGTGAAATTTGAATTATTTCAACTATTCCCTAATGACATAATACAGCAAGAACAATTTCACAGTATTTCCTATTATATTTTTTCTTCTGGTGAAAGTCTTTTTTTTGTTTGGTTGCAATCATTTTTATAGCTTTAATAGTTTTTTAGATTTTTAATAGTTTTACATAAATAACTGTTAAAAATTGTTGGTGGGGGGAGTTGATGTTGGTGTTGGTGTTGTCGCAGATAAAAGTGAACAGCGGATGGTGGAGGAGGGGGACTGGTAAAATGAGGTGCTGGATCAGATTTCAGAGGTTCCAGATCTGGCATGTTAATTAAGCCCTGGGTATATGCAAGAATCCTAAAGGTAATTTCAATACCTTTTTAAGACTTTTTAAAGACCTTCTCAAAATATTTAAATACCTCATCTCCACTTCAAGTTCTAATCAGCATCAAACCTTTAACCTAATAAACAGTTGTTAATAAACTAGTTAAATAAAGCAATAGAGCACCACCATGCAGCAGAACTCAGATAAGCACGGAAGAAACAAAGCTTGAAAGACTAAATTAAGCGGTTGTTTGCAGCCACAGGCTTAAGCCACTGTTTAAACTCGTCTTTCGCCATCTAGGAGTACGCAAACTTACATTTTCCCATTTTGCAGTCTGTTTCACTTTATGATTTGGAGATGATTTATGATGTGGAGAGCGTCACATCACCTTCCTGTGTTTGTCACAAATTACGTGACATCACCCGGACGGAGGAGCTTGGTTGGATGCACCCCGGCCCGAACCAATTGATTGGATTGAGCATGCCGTTGCTAATATTAGGAGGAAAATAAATATATTTATGCTTTTTTGTAGTCAAACACTTTGGATAACGCTAGAACAAAATGTAAGACCTTGTAAAAACGCGATTAAGACTTTTTAATACCTTTTAAGAGCCTTAATTTTCTTAGAACTGATTTATCAACTTTTAATATTTTTTAAGACCCCGCGGACACCCTGTATTAACTACTAAAATTCCAGGACTTTTCCAAAGCTTTCAGGAACATATTGATGACTTAATGTTTCATGTAATGTACACGTACATGTGGTAAAAAAAAAAAAATACACATTCAAATTTATTACAGCATATAAAAAATACGTGACAATTTATATAATTTATGTTTATATATCTGTAAAATAGATTTAAAAAGTGTCTTGCTGTTGGTGTAAATTAAAAATTTTTTTTTTAGAAATGTTGACATGTTTTTTAAGACTTCATAAGATAAAATAGTACAAATTAGCTTTTAGCACCTTCAGTATCGTACCCCTATAGTTAGAGATTATTTTTGGAAACAACACTCAAAATGGAGCTTGAATTATGATGAATGCGAGTGAAAGACAGGTGAAGTTAAAACTGCAAGTTGCTTTTTACTGCATACAGAGAACGCAATGTGAAGAGACGAACTGGTCAAATTTAAAATAAAATTCAAAAGTTACCCAACATTATCATCTCAAATATGTAATTACACAGATATTTGCTAAACATATTTCCATGACTTCTCCAAAACATTTTGGGTTTATTTGTTTATTTCTAAAACTTTTCCAGGCCTGGAAAATGCCTTGACAAAGTTCCATGACTCTTCCAGATTTTCCAGGACCTTATGAACCCTGTAATATAGTAAATATATGAACTGTCTAATTAGTTTAAATAGTTTTAGTGATAATTTTTAATAGTTTTACATACAAAACGACTTGTCTAATTACTCTAACTTAGCCTAGTTCACCTAATTAAACAGGTTAAGCCTTTAAATTGCACTTTAAGCTGAATACTAATAAATTGCAAAATAACTAGACAACTATTATGTACTGTTATCATGGCAAAAACAAAAGAAACTAGTACATTTTAAAATTATTATATTTAAAATATGTTAAAAAAATTGTTGAAAAAAGGATAATAATTTTGCCTTTAACTGTATACACACTACATCCTTCATAAATTTTGTTTAAGGATTTGAATGTCACAGAACTGCATAAACAGAGGAGAAGGGCAGACATGAGCAGCTGTTTAAATACAGCTAATATTGACACTGGCGTCAATTAAACATCTGAGTCTCACCTTTGGTGTTGTCATGGATTCGCTGCAGCAGGACAGGGTATTTTGTGATGCGCTGAGTGACCAGTAGTATACACTCCTGAAAGCCATGACGGCGCAGTAAGGGCCCCCGACTCACCCTCTAAACAGAGATGGAGACAACGAGAAAGGGTTTGATCTTTCCATAAAAAAGCCTCTGATTGCAAAAACTGAGTTACAAAATAAAAAACACACAGACACACACACACACACATATATATAAATACATATATACATATATACACATTTTAATTTTGTACCGGTATTAAAAAATTTATTAAAAACAATTTTACTACATAATATGTACAATATTATAATTGATCATTTTGGTAATTATACTTTTTTTAAGTGTCATAAAAATAGCATCTGAATGTAAGCTAAAAAAAACATAAATAAATTAAGTACATAGATACACATTTTAATATAGTACTGGTATAAAAAAAAAATATTATGAACAATTTTACTAGATAATACAGTGCATCCGGAAAGTATTCGAAGCGCTTCACTTTTTCCACATTTTTTTTTATGTTACAGCTTTTGCTCAGTACTTGATGCACTTTTGGCAGCAATTACAGCCTCAAGTCTTTTTGAATATGATTCCACAAGCTTGGTACACCTGTCTTTGGGAATTTTTGCCCATTCCTTTTTGCAGTACCTCTCAAGCTCTATCAGGTTGGATAGGAAGCGACCTGTACACCCATTTTCAGATCTCTTCAGAAATGCTCAATAGGATTTAGTTCTGGGCTCTGGCTGAGCCACTCAAGGACATTCACTGAGTTGTTGTGAAGCCATTCCATGAATATTTTGGTGATAAATGATGTCTCTGTACATTGCTGTATTCATCTTTCCCTCTATCCTGACTAGTCTTCCAGTTCCTGCTGCTGAAAAACATCCCCACAGCATGATGCTGCCACCACCATGCTTCACTGTAGGGACGGTATTAGCCTGGTAATGAGTGGTGCCTGGTTTTCTCCAAACGTAAAGCCTGGCATTCACTAGAAAGAGTTCAGTTTTAGTCTCATCAGATCAGAGAATTTTGCTTCTTATGGTCTGAGAGTCCTTCAGATGCCTTTTGGCAAATTCCAGGCAGGGAGTGACTTCCATCTGGCCACTCTACCATACAGGCTTGATGGTATAGTGGATTGCTGCACAGATGGTTATCCTTCTGTAAGGTTCTCCTCTCCACAGAACGCTGGAGCTCAGACAAAGTGACCATCGGGTTATTAATTACCTCCCTGACTAAGACCCTTCTTCCCCGATCACTCAGCTTAGATGGCCGGCCAGCTCTAGGAATAGATATAATTTATTTATTTATTTATTTTACAATTTATTATAGTACTGGTATTAAAAAACTTATTATGAACAATTTTACTATATAATATGTACAATAACATAATAATGACAATAATGATAATTTTGGCCATTATTTTTTTAACCTGTCTTAAAAATACAGTGCTAAGCATATATGAATACAACCCTCACAAATCTATCTTTTAAATTAATATTTTTAATAGGAAGCTATACAATATCATATTTGTGCATATAAATTAGATTAGTCAGTACAGAAGCCAAATCTGGAACTTGTCTAACAAAATAACTCACAATAACGGTCCAAAAACTAGTACACCTAAATTTATGTTATAGAAAAATATTGAATAATGTAAAAAAGGGGGAAAAATTAAAAGAAAAAAAAATGGAAAACTATAGTTGAAATTCTGTAGGTTGCAATTTTTAAAAATATTTTGCTTGAATTAAATTGTATTAAATCTTTCAATTTCTAAATATGCTCGGTGACTAAAATATTACTTTAATAAATATATCTGTTTAATAAATCTGTTTTGTTTAAATACCAAAATACATTGTCTAAATTCACTGAGAAATTGATAAAAATATTCATTTTCAAAATGGGGTGTACTCAATTATGCTCAGCACTGTAGTAAAAAATAAAAATGTATTATGAAATATTTTACTAGATCATTAATTCATTCATTTTCTTTTCAGCTTAGTCCCTTTATTTCAGGGGTCGCCACAGTGGAATGGACCGCCAACTTATTCAGCATATGTTTTATATGGCACCTGTTTGGACTTTACTAGATAATACGCACAATAATATAATTGATAATTTTGGCCATTATTTGTTTTACTTGTCTTAATAGCCTCTGATTGTAATAAAATAAAATAAAATAAAATAAAATAAAATAAAATAAAATAAAATAAAATAAAATAAAATAAAATAAAATAAAATAAATAAAATAAAATAAAATAAAATAAAATAAAATAAAATAAAATAAAATAAAATAAAATAAAATAAAAAATAACATAAAATAAAATAAAATAAAAGCCAAATAAATGCTAAATTGAGGCCAAATTTTAAAAACATGAAGATAATACATTCATGCTACATATCTGATAAAATACTAGATATCCAACACCCATCATAACATTTATTATAATGGAGTGAAAAGGTTTTTATTTTGAAATACATGGAACTTGCCATGATCTTAAAAACTGCCATTTACAGTACTGGACAGAAGTTTACTTCCATTGCATGCATAATAAACATGTTAATCTTTAAAATGTCACTGCAATTTGACTAGTAAATTGTGAAACAAACCTTGATCCTGATCAAAATATGATCCTCACCCTCACTGATCAATACTGAACATTTCAAGAAGTGCATTCAATAGCATATTAGTACTGTTCTTTATTCGTGACATTTCACTGGTTTTTGTCAGCCCTAAATGCTATTATGCTTCAGCTATTATGAACTAAAATGAAAATGAGAGCCGAGCACAGTCATGATGATACCTGTACATCTGATGATTCACCCATTTATAAGGGTTCGCAGGCATTTATTCCATTAATGCACCACCCACCATCATTTCTCACCCGATGCCACTCTGTCCTCCCACTTGAAACACACAGACGACACCTGATCCGCTTACGCAAACAAACAAACACACGCAGGACACCGTCTTGTTCTTACCCGTATAAAGAGCTGAAGTCTCTTGTCTCTGGCCAGCAGCTCTTTGTAGAGTTTGACAGCCTTCATATGGCGACTGCAGAACTCAGAATAGGCCTTCAGCATATCATCTGCAAACTGACCTGAGAACTGTCCAACACACACACACAGACAGTGCACTATAAACACTTTGTTCTTTGAAACCTGAAAAGCCTTCAGCCTCCCACTCCCATACACTCAGAATGACGTTTCCATTTCCACTTGTCGCCCTTTCTTTCTTTCTGTTTGACTTTTCACTTCCTCTGCAACATGACGTCGTGTTTTCCTCCACCAAGCTCTGTCATTTTCAATGCACTTCAAATTCAATTAGGCTATTTGGTTAAGATACTGTGTTACAGGTTTAGTTGACTCAAAAATGAACATGGAGTTGTCATTTGTTCACTCTGGTGAACCCTTCCTTCTATTTCAGATCACAAAAATAAAAGTAAATATATTTAAATACAAAGTTCCGTCATAAAACGTTATGTGCGCACAGGTTGATAGGTCACCTTATCTGCTCATATGTCATTAACTATTGTACATGGCACAGGGGATTGGTGGTTATTGTTGCTTCAGCAGCCAATGAACTTGCTCTTCAACATTTTTAATGCTCAGTGTTGTTTTACGCTAGCATGTGCAGCAGAGACCCTCCTCCACCCCAGCTCCCCCTGTGTTTAGATCTGCTATGGGGGTTACATATTTATTATGTTCGCAGCAGCAGTGTGTATTATTCTCAAGCAGTATGTGTGTGAATATGCTGGCAGTAGCAGGTCTCAGTACTTGCTCTGCCATAATATTTAAAGCAGCAGCATCGTAGCAGATCTATTCCATTAAGACCAAACACATCAACATTGCCATATACATATTTATTACCATACTGAATCAAAAGAGTTGTCATGACAGAAATACTGCGTATGTCCAACCATATAATGGAAGTAAATGGTGTTTAGCAAGTTTATATTCAAAAATGTAAATTTTTTAAGAGAAAAAACCCTGCAAAAATTAATAATACTACTTGCTTTTCCAGATAATATAACAAAATTGATGCAAAATGTTCAGCATGTGCCAGAAACCCTACATAATTATAAAAAGTCCTGAGCATGTTTAATTGTCCTTTTTTTTATTTACTCAAATGGTAACATGGTAACTATTGACTGAAGACCACAGTTTTAGCTTTTAGTTTTCTCTAATGTTCTACTGAAGAAAAAATAATCACTTAGTCAAAGGATGATGTAGTCAGTACCAACAAAACAGAACTAATCCATACACATCAAAGGGAGGACTAAATAGCTTTGAATTTGTACACTGACATGCACAAGATTAATTTGACTTTTTTAATATAAACAGTTAAAATATAATATAAAACATTTTTAAAAACATGTAGGGTTATAGAAATATGTGTCTTTAGGGTTATAGAAATAAAATCTAAATAATGTCATGCGCTTTTATAGAAAGCTCAAA
>NC_079453.1:13185250-13222750 GCF_903798145.1 Danio aesculapii
TCCAAAGACATGCGGTACAAGTGAATTGGGTAAGCTAAATTGTCCGTAGTGTTAATGGGTGTGTATTGATGCTTCCCAGTGATTGGTTGCAGCTGGAAGGGTATGTGCTGCATAAAACATATGCTGGATAAGTTGGTGGTTCATTCCGCTGTGACGACCCCAGATTAATAAAGGGACTACGCCGGAACGAAAATGAATGAATGAAAGATATATATATATATATATATATATATATATATATATATATATATATATATATATATATAAATAACCGCTATTAAAATTAACCCCTATTAAAATATATTAATTAATCCTTTCTTCCTGGGGAAGGTTGAATGTTCTGGACAGTTTGTTATTTGCCTGTAGGCTTCAGTTTTTAATTTAAAACAAGTTTTAACAGATTTCTAAAAAAAATTATGATAGATGATAATAAATTTGTATTTTAAAATAAGTATCTTTCCATTTTTCTTTATTCTAAATTTTCATTTTTTATAAATCTAATATTTAACTTACAGTTTAAATGCACATAAAACTCAGTGTAATGTTAAAATAATGTTTATTAACTGATAAAGAGAGCATTTAATAAAGACTTTTATTATTTATTTTAGCCATAGTGCAAATGAAAAATGTCTCATTTATCAGTATTAATAAAAGATGGAGCACAGGCTGTTTTTCTTCTGACAAATTGAAAAGAAAGTGTTTTAAATTGCACATGCTACTCTGAGGAGGTCTGGCAGGGATCATATACTTTTACATTTAGCTGTTTACTATGCAGTTAGTTTTCAGGGCATATTGTGCAGAGACTGTATCAGTCTGCTATAACGTTAGACTGTGCGTTAAAGCGGGGGAAAAACACGAGCATTAATGGCATTATCATGATGGACTCATTGGCAAATTCAGTAGCAAATTTGAGCTTATGTGACACACTTTTCGTTGAAAAAAGGCTACTTGTGTCCACCTATTTTTTTTTTTGCTGCCGCCATCCTCACCTGTGTGTGTTACACACCCTTACATGCCTTACTCTTGCACGGGAAATTCACCTGCACCGTTTTGGCGTTCACTGCTTGTATCTGAAGGCAGCTACAGCCTCTCCCATAAAAACAGGGAAACGCACAGCCAATCACAATGTTTATATGTGTTTGGGGGCGGTGCGACTCGAGGAGAGACGTGATTTAACCCTTTCTGCATGTTAAGGTTAATATTGTCAGCGCAATTTTTTTTAAGTGAATTAAGTTATTGGTAGTGACATTTTAATATTTGGCAGATATTGGTGGGGAAGTGTTCCCTCCGTCAAGCTAAATCTACGGCCCTAAATAAATGTATTGTTTGTTATTTTTTTTATCATAAATATTAAATACATTAAAATTGAATTGATATTAAATTTATATTAACTAATGGAATCTAATTGTAAAAAAATGTTTCTTCATAAGATTCCATGTCAGTCAAAAGCTAGTTTTACTTAATGCTTGCACACATTATTGCTTATCCCCAACAAAGGCTGCATTTATCTGATAGAAAATACAGTAAAAACAGGATATAATGTTACATTTCTTTGTCTGAATGACAATTGTGCTGCATATTATTTTGAGGAAACTGTGACTCGGGATCCTTTATTAAGAAAGCAAGTGTAAAAGAACAGCATTTATTTGAAAAAGCAACCTTTTGTAGCATTAAGTGACAAATATAACTGTACTTACAAAAAACCTGAAAACAAACTTTTATAAATGTTTAAGGGATGTCTATTATTGTTAAAAGGTATAATCAACTATTTGGATATGGGTCAAAGATTACAATGAGTGAGAAATATTATCACTCTGTAAATTTGATGGGTTTTTATGAACTGATTTTATTGATTCACCTCATTTATTTTCATTTCGTTTTTTTTCCCCTCTCACTCTGACTATTGTATATCGAAGGTTTTAATTGTATTTAATTATAGCCAAGTTGTGACCCCAATGCCTTAGTTGCCTCAATGGTAAGGGTTTGATTCTGTACAGAGATACTGTATTTTGCTTAAGAATCAATAAAACTGTTAACCACTAAAAGGTATAATCAAAATGTTTGTTGCAAAATAAAAATTTTGTCTTCATTTAGTTACAGGAATTTAGGTCTTGTTTAGGACTCCTTTAAAAGTCTGCAAATAAAAGCCTAAAGGAAATTTATTGGATTTATTAAGTGATTGTATCTATTCAAAAAACCTGGATTCAACTTCTTGATTCATATTGATTAGTATTAGTTTTAATTTATTTATAAAAATGTAAATATTTTCAGGCACAGAAATCTCTTAAACTCATTAAAATTGTATTAGTTTGTATTCAAAGATGAACAAACCTATTATAAGTTTGGAACAACATGAGGGTGAGTAAATAATGTGTTTGTAGGTGCATATGTCTCACCCTCATCATTGAGCGACTCCATAGACATGGTTCTGCTCCTGAAGTTGAGCGAGTCTGTGGATTGAGATAAAATCCTGCGCAGCCCCAGAGGAGAGTCATCATTCAGAGTCCTACACGCACATGTGCGCACACACACACAAAGTGCATGCACACAAACAGATGTACATGTATGCATGCCATCACATGCAAAGACACCAAAAAAAAAAAGAAAACAAAAACAACAAAATGAGAGGCAAGCATCATCACCACAAAAACAGAAAACGCTAATTTAAAATCAAATACATCAATGATAATTAATAGAAATCAAAATACAGAACATGATGACTAATTAATGACATTAAAACAAAAGTGCTTACATTAAACTAAAACAGCCACAAACACACACACACAAACAAGAAAAATAAACACAAATAATACAAATTACACAATTACAATTAAATTATTTTTATAAAATAGGGGCTTGTTCATTTGGTTATTTGTTGACAGAGCCTAAATTCAGCACTCGCTAAGCAGTAAACACATCAGCATTTGCTAGCGAATGCCATGCTACCCACCAATTTGCCAGGAACTTTGTTATTTCTTAATGCATTTTTCCATTCCAATGCACTTTTTTCCCATTGTTTAAACAGGCTTGACGGATATGTGTGTGTTTTTAAGACACCATGTCCAGATAAAAGAATTTTAACTTTTACATACAACGCTGATGATCAATGTCAGTTCTGAAGCAGTGGACCAATCAGAAGAACTTGGAGGTGGGGTAAAAATTGCAATCTTCTGTTAACAGAAGCAAGTTGGAATGGCAACTGTTTCATTTGACCAGAAGAGGCACTTTAAAAAAAAAATCATTACTGAGTGCTGCATCTGACGTTTTTAAACACAAAGATGCATTCTGTGCGAACATCCCATTTTAATGCATTACATATGGTTAATGTAAGTGCGTGGTAATTATATAAATATGCATCTCATGCACAGTACTGTGAACTATTCATGAGAACACTTGCTTATAACATGCATTTAAAAATGCAACAGTGGCAAAACTTCTTTTTAAGTTTGTAAAGACAGCTATAATGAGATTTGTTGACAGCAAAAAAATCAAATAAAACAAAATTCAAAAGATACATTTCCTCCTCTTTTACAGTAAAACAAAAGATCTACAATTTAACATCTGAACAAAAATTCCTTTTTTTAAAATTGCTTTTATTTGTTATCAAGATTACAATTATTGTTATTAAAATTTACACTTCAATAGTATTAAATATATAGTAATTCATTTATGATATTTATTCTTGATTAAATTATTAATAATTATAACCAAATTTAACTTAGTTTCCAGTTTCAAGGCTGGTAAAAAAAAATTATGGCCAATACATTTCCGACCATTAGCATGTTAGGCAAAGGCTGCATTCGAAATCACATACTACTACTCAGTAGGTACTTCTATACAGTATAAATGTGAGTAGTATGAATTCTACTCTGACATACTACATCCACCATTTTGTCATCATCACGTGACCTACCCATGTCAGTTTCATCGAAAAACTCCCATTCATGAATTCTCTCGCAGTGCATCATGGGATATCGTTGCGTCCATCTGATGCGCACTTCAAAATCCCACCGGAAGAAGTAGATCCTCCGTGTACTTCTCGCATACTGTTTTTCGAATTCTATGAATTCGGACATACTACTCTGCTTTTTAGCGTACTATATAGTGTGTAAGTATGCGATTTTGGACACAGCCAGAGTGTTAGCTTTAGCCCCTGAATTTTTTGCTATGTTTTATTACATGCTAGAGTAGATGTTATGCACATCTCCATCATCTCTGTCACTCACCCTGCAATGTTATTGGTGGAGACGCTCTTTGAAAGTAAAAGAGAAGAGCGTCCGCGACGAGACCCGAGTAGTGACTGGCGAAGACTGTCTGAAGGGTAGATGGCAGAACTCGGCCTTTCCTTTAAATGGGCTTCAGAAAGGTAGAAACAGAGAGGTCAATGTCATTTTTACACTTAGACAGACTAAATTTACACCTAGTGTTAATCTATTTCACTCCTCGAACAAGTCACATGGTCCCCTTAATAACATCTCTCCCATGCAAATGCTCACTTTTGATTGGATTGACATGAATAACTAGACAGTGGACTTCTTTCCACTCCATCCTCACCTTTATTCCTCAGCGTCACATTCTGATAGGCTGAATTATTTCTCATCAGTGCCATTTTTTGTTGCTGTTGTGACACACAGACACACACACAAAGATGACATATTTAGATTATATCTAAATCTATACACAGCAAGAAATCACACCATTTAGACACTGCCATTCATCATCATACCATGAACTAAAGTATGTCTGCATGTCAGTGTTTCATGTATTCCATGTGACACATATGTGCTCTAATATCTTACCTTTTGTTTCATTTTGACACAGTTTGGTAGTGTATCCCTGCAGCGGTTATGTATGGTGACGTTACAGGCTGAAAAACAAAAGAACACACCAGGACAAATCTTGTTATTTCACATTGTCCTCACATAGCATAATCTACACACAGTCACATTTCCACATCACAGCTAGTTCTATTTGGTCATGAAAATGCCACTAAAGCCATTCTTGACTATGTTAGACTGGTATTATTGGTTTGTTTTGGTCTAAGAGGATCTATCAGTCTGAACCAACCAGACTAACTCCCCAATCACAACAACTAGCTTAGCTTACAACTAATTTCCTAGCAAAAAAAAAGAAGAAAAAAAAACACATGAAGATCACCTACTTTCCCTTAGATTGTTGTACATTCCTTTAAATAATGAAGTAAATGTACCATACCAGTTTTTTTCCTGTCTGTCTCTCCCTCTTGAACTCTCTCCATGTCTGCGTTAAAATGCTTATTCGTAATCTTCTTTAGGGCATGCTACTAGTCGCTGTACATTTTCTCAGCTTACACTGTATTGCTTTTGTCTCTGAACCCCTATTGTTTGAGAATGGCTTTGCTTCCTGTTTTGAGGGTGTGTGGAAGGAAGAGGGACGGGGCTCTGGAGGGGATTCCCTGGCCTCACTGCCCCACCATGCTCACCTACACCACCCAAAATAACCATCCGAAGAGAAGAGCAGCGTACAGCTTTTGTAAGTAAAAGAGCATCTCAGAATTGAAAAACTGAAGCCAAACATTTTATTTCAGTAAAACCTTATTATAATTACGGTACGATACTATTAATAAGTCCAACCTATTGCTTCATAGTCAATCAAGTATCACAGCCAATCAGAAAAGAGTGTGGGCGGGCTTTCTCTGCAAGCACATTTACAAACAATAGAAACATTTATAATAGATTTATAAACTCTGCAAGAACGAATTTTAAGATAACAAATAAAAGTAACTAGTGAGGTGATTCATTCCTCCACTTATCATCTATACAAAAAAAATCTACATTTCTTCCAAATTTCTAATGCAAATATTGACTTTTAGAGAATTAATTTTTTTATTGACATTTGGTTGGTATATTAAATTATTAAATATCAGGGCTATAAATAAAATAAATATTCTTCTTTTTTGAAGTTAAAACATTTGTACAGTGCTGTCTAAAAATAACCACAAAAGGTTATAAATAATATACAAAAAAATTTGAAAATTAGAAATTTAATAAAAGGTTTATAGAATAAAAAGTAAAACTTGTTAAAATTGTGCAGCTATTATTGTGTAGACATATTGCTAGTTTTGATGAATCTGTACAGTGCACCCGGAAAGTATTCATAGCGCTTTACTTTTTCCACATTTTTTATGTTTCAGCCTTATTCCCAAATGGATTAAATTCATTTATTTCCTCAAAATTCTACGCACAATACCCCATACTGACCATGTGAAAAAAGATTTTTGGAAATTTTTAGCAACTTTACTAAAAAAATCCTGAAAAATCACATTTACATAAATATTCATGGCTTTTGCTCAGCACTTGATGCACCTTTGGCAGCAATTACAGTCTCAAGTCTTTTTAAATATGACCCCACAAGCTTGGTACACCTGTCTTTGGGAATTTTGCCCATTCCTCTTTGCAGTACCTCTCAAGCTCTATCAGGTTGGATGGGAAGCGACATTGTACAGCCATTTTCAGAGCTCTCCAGAGATGTTCAATAAGATTTAGATCTGGGCTCTGGCTGGGCCAATCAGGGACATTCATTAAGTTGTTGTAAAGCCTGTGCTCATTGGAACCTTCAGAGAAGCAGATTTTTTTCTGTAACATTCCCCTGCCTTGTGCCTCCAGATAATTGGTTTGTCTTCATGCTTGGTTTGTGCTTTGACATGTACTTTCAACTCTGGGACCTAATATAGACAGGTGTATACCTTTTCAAATCATGTCCAATCAACTGAATTTACCACAGGTGAACTCCAATTAAGCTTCTGAAACATCTCAAGAATGATCAGTGGAAACAGAATGTACCTGAGCTCAATTTAGAGCTTCATGGCAAAGGCTGTGAATCCTTATGCACATGTGACTTTTTTTAGTTTTTTAATTTTTAATAAATTTGCAACAATTTCAAAAAATCTTTTTTTCACTTTGTCATTATGGGGTGTTGTGTGTAGAATTTTGAGGAAAAAATGTATTTAATCCATTTTGGAATATGGGCCAAGTAGATCATCCAAGTGGATGCTGACACTGGTGGTGGAGTGGGAAGATCCCCCTCATGATTGTGAAGCACTTTGGGTGTATGGCCATACAAATACACATTACTTACTTAGGGCCTACTCACACTATGTACAGTTGCCTTGAACCGGGCCAAAGCACGGTTGTCCCTCCTCCTGTCTCCCCTGACGGACCGCACTCACATTAAATTCGGGCCTGGGCACGCTTTTGTCATCGATGATGAGCTGTTCAGCAAGCGCTTTCGCTCAGCACAGTGGAGATTTCACGCAGTCAAATATTTCGCCGAACAGATCAGCCACTTTTGACGCTCATAAACAATCATGCTGCAGGAATTAGGAGGTTTGCTGAAGACGCGCAGCTGTCATGCAGTGAGAGGTTTGCGTCTTTAATAAACTACAACAGTTTGCGTTCATTGAACCGTAAGAATGATTAATAAATCCATATCAAACCGTCCCTTATAGTCATGTCTCGCTTTCAGTTTCGGGCTTAGGCGCGTTTTGCACTCACACACAAGTGTACCGCACCAAAGCCCAAGTGAATCGTGCTCAGGCACACCTCTTCCAACCGGGCCAGGGCCAGCCAAGTGAACCGTGCCTGAGCCCGATTCAGAGCACTCACACTTCTCAAACGATTCGGGAAACGGGCCTGGGCACGGTTTGGATAGCATAGTGTGAGTAGGCCCTTACTTACTATAATGGCATTTGCTGTACTAATTGCTAATTGCTGTAACTTGTTTACAGATTTGTAATAACATGAGGGTAGGACAATGACAACAGAAATTAAGTAAATGTCTCTCTTTGGTTCATCTGATTTGTTCCAAATTGGGAATCAGTTTTCCTGTGGCTTTATATGTAATCGTTTATTTGGCAAAACTGACTCACAGCCTGGGAAAACATTGTCAGTGCATGTGCGAGTGTATTTCAATTTAAGTCCGGTCATTTTTTGATGACGAAAGCACAAGACCGCCCTTGGTCGGGAGGTTAGGTGACGTTTTTTTTAATAGATATTTATGATTGTGTCACTAGATCTTGGCCTTTCATCATCAAAAGCAACTACAATCTGACTACATTTGCACATGGTTGGAGAACTGTTGGGCCACGCTGTTGATTAAAGCTAATAATATTGCAAATAATGTTCAATTTCTTACACGGGCCGACAGTGTGTGATCAGAAGAAAGGTTATTGACTTGTACTCATTTGTATTTGTTTATATTTTATTAAAAAGAAACTATCACCATTCACTGCCATTATGCGAATAACCAAGCACCCTGGATTCAGCTCAAAATCTTCTATAATTTTCGACGTTGCACTTTAAAAAATGTTAATTATGATTTTTCTAAGAACTGATTAATATACATAACATCTTAAATCCTCAGACCTTATAAAAATAAAATACACACACAGTAGGTGACAGACATTTTGCATAATGAAACTCTTGCTCTTTTAATCTCCACTATCTCATATATGCAGAGATGTCTTTTGCACACATCACATCACATCAGCAGTTTTGCTTTTAAGAGGGCGTAACGGCGGGTTAAAAATACTTCTTAAAGCACAAATCAAGGGTCCTGCATTCTGCTACATTCCACTGCACTCTGTCCAGCTGTGTTTGAACGCCTCCTTAACACATGTATGTAATCGAGGTGAAACCAGCCTTTTATTGAGTGCTTCCTTATGACTGATGAGTCTGTTAGTTATTCAGTTCATTTTAAACATATGTATTTTTTGCACTTCCCTACTCACTTTTTAACTTATTCACCGACGAAACATAAAACAGAGCAGCATGTTTTTGCATATACATTTTTCTAATCCACTGTAAGATCTAGTGTGAATGTGATCTCCCACTCAGAGGTGTTCAGTTCATAAGGCCTTTGCACTATAGAGTCTGTGTGGGAGTTGAATATGTAGTTTTAGACTCGACAGTGAGAGGGAAGGAGAAAGAAGTCATTACAGAGCCCAGACCAGAGCAGTCGAGCACAGAGCTGCACATCGGTGAGCGGCTCGTACAGTCTGCTCTTGAAATCTGATCTTGATGGCAAAATAAGGAAGAAGCTGAAAACAATAACAAAAACAGAGAACAAGAAATGAGAGATGAGCCTGGCAAAACAGGAAAGGGTGTGAGTGTTAGCAAGCATTTGTATGTAAATGTGTTTAATGGAAGGGTTCAGGTTGTATTGGCAGCTTCAAAGTGGTAGTTCACCCAAAACAAAAAGTTTCTTTCTTCTGCTGAACACAGAAGACATTTTGACGAATGTGGGTAAATAATGTGGAAATGTGGGTTTCTGAACTGAAAAAATATATATAATATGACAGTCAATGTGGCCCGGTAACTGTTTGGTTACCCACTTTTTTAAAAAATTTCATAAAAGTTTCATTTTTGGGTGAGGCGTCCCATTAAATATCTGTTACTGTGAAAATCTATTGATAAAATACACAGTTTTTGGATAAGGAGACATATTGGCATATTTACATGAGACTAGATGAAAAAAACAAACAAAACACTACTAACACTGTGTGTGCAAAATTATTTAGACTAGTACCAGCACTTAGCAACCACACAGCAACATGGCAAAACATCTCTGGAAAACCTTTGCAACAAGCATAGCAATGTAACAGCAACTTGGTCACATGAAGAACATCTTAGCCAATCACAGAACAGCTTTTGCTGCATAATGATGTCCTCGCTGCAGCCTGCACTTGATGACATAATGGACCTTGTCCATTACGTAAAGGACCTTGTACCACCCACTAAGGTAACGCACATGCTACTGTGACAGTTGGGTTTAGGGTAGGGGGAGGTGTAGGCAATTGTTAACTACGTAATGGATTTTGTACCACCCACTAAGGTAACGCACATGCTACTGTGACAGTTGGGTTTAGGGTAGGGGGAGGTGTAGGTGATTGTATACTACGTAATGGATTTTGTACAGTACTACCCACTAAGGCAGGCATGGGCAAACTCGATCCTCGCAGAGTTTTGCCTGCAGAGTTTTGCTCCAACACTAATCAAACACACCTGAACACCCTAATTAGTGTCTTCAAGATCACTAGAAAGCTACAAGCAGGTGTGTTTGATTAGGGTTGGTGCAAAACTATGCAGGGACACCGGCCCTCCAGGATCGAGTTTGCCCATCCCTGCACTAAGGTAATGCCCGTGCTACTGTGGCCATGCTAATGACCTCAATTTCCGATTTGGTTTTATTGACCTTATTCTTCCATGTGGATATGCGCTCATTTTTGCGATTGTTTTAGAAATTCAGATTCAGTTGCTTACACTAAAAAAATTATGTCTGTTGAATTTAAACAAACAAATTATATTTAGTAATGTTTAATTGTATTTGTTTGTTTAAATTCAGCCCAAATAAATTGTTTACAACCACTTAACTTAAAACAATTTTGTAAATCCAAGGAATATTTTTTTCAGTGTATGGGAGAAACAACTAGGAATAATAAATGGCAGAATATACGTGTTTATGACTATACATAAAAAGTATACTAATGTATTAAGAAAATGTACATTTTCAACATCAAGGAGCATAACGTGCCATTTTCAACATCTAAAAATCAATAGAAGTGAACCAAAAGTTTCCAATGGCTCAACCCACTTGTATCTGAAGAATAAGGTCAATAGAAAACTGGGAAACACCTGGTTTCAGCAGGAGTTCTGTAAGATGTGATGAAGACCACAACGTCCATGATTCCACATTCAGTCATGGCATCATCAAAAAAAGAAATAAAAATGCATGTTTGTTTGTTGTGAATACGTACCCTATAATGTCTTAAAATTACACACTGTACCATTAAGGTAATGTCTCTATGCAAATAACAATGTGCAACTCCCTTTTTAGATTGGTTGAAAAACAAAAATTATCTTTTGTTATAATCTACAATAAGTCACAAATGCTGTCAGTACAGCTAAACTTGAACTTTATATATATATATATATATATATATATATATATATATATATATATATATATATATATATATATATATATATATATATATATAAAGAAAAGAAGACTTCAACTGTATATATGTTTATATATATATATATATATATATATATATATATATATATATATATATATAGATATACAGTTGAAGTCTTCTTTTCTTTTTTAAATATTTCCCAAATGATGTTTAAAAGTGCAAGAAACAGTATGTCTGATAATATTTTTTCTTCTGGAGAAAGTCTTATTTGTTTTATTTTGGCTAGAATAAAAGCAGTTTTTCATTTTTTAAACACCATTTTAAGGTCAAAATTATTAGCCCCTTTAAGCTAGATTTTTTTCTACAGATAGTCTACAGAACAAACCATCGTTATACAATAACTTGCCTAATTACCCTGAGCTGCATATATATATATATATATATATATATATATATATATATATATATATATATATATATAGTGAGTGAATGTGAAAAAAATGTAAAAAATGTGTTAAAATTCTTGTCTAAGTAAGAAACTATCCAGACCTCCAACTTCAAGATGTGTATGTGTGTGTGTGTATCTGTGTGTTTTATCGTAGCATGCAGCGGTAGACCAGTCGCTAAAAATATTCCACATACTCTCCACTTTACCACATAATAAGACTGCAGTATAAAATAAAAACATTAGTGCAGGGCTTTCACACATAGCTGTAATGTGTAAGAGGGATGTGGAAAGTGGCTTGTAAGTAATAAAGAGACTTATATATGAAATTTATTTTTGAGTTCAAACATTTGGAGACAATCATGGAAAGAAAGTGTGAGTTGGAATGTGGGATGAAAGCCGGAAAAATCATAGGAAGAAGTGAGGTAAGCAGCTGTTTTTACAGTGTCTGCATTGTGATTGGCAGGACCACAAACAAGCTCCTCCCAGGGGTCTGACAGGAACAGTTATTCTTGGTGTTTTGATCAACAGCGGATGTTAGCAAATATTAATCAAGAATGGTCATGCTATTATACTCTTACCCATTAGGGTCTAATCACAATTATCACTGCTCATACTCATGGTTATGGAATTTAAGAAATACTAAATGATGACTATTAAACATTAGAAAAAATAAATATGTCCAGTCAAGGCTGATTTTTACTTTTGCCATTGTGATATTCTTTAAAACGACAGGGGGCGGTCAAAAGAAACCAAAATCACGTAAAATCTGCGTAAAATCAGATGGATAAACAGAGAAGTAGGAAGTTTCTGGAACTTCGTCATATCATTAATATCATTCAAGTTTTTTAAACTAGTTATTTTTATTATTTTTAGTAATTATTTGAATAATTATAAAGATTTAATAACCATTCCAAATTTTTTTTTATTTTTTTTTATTTATATTTTAACTTTGATGCATCACTTGCTTTCGTTCATATCTCAGACCGTTTTACCTATTATTGTTTATTAAAATATTAATGACAACAGAGCATGGATTGTTCTACAAATATATATTTTTATTATTGAAAGAATAATATTTTAAAAAACGCTTACAAAAATACATTTAGGTTTTTTTTTTGTTTTTTGTTTTTAGCTCCACAATTCACACATTACTGTCTGGCTAGTTTTGTGTCCTTTACTTATATGCTAAAAAGGCAATAATGGTTCATCATTCCTGACCATTATCACCAATAAAGCCTAGAAAAACAGGCCATCAGTATATTGTAAACTGATTGGTTCAAATATTCCTTTCCAGTTATCAAAGACATACTTTGTTCCCTAATTACAGTTTTGTAACTATTAAATCGTTTAAAATTGTAATATATACATCAGTGTAAAACCTATGAATGGTGGAAAACCACCTGGGTCTCCACTTTTGCCTTGGCCTCTCTTTTTGGCTTTAACAAACTTATACCTCAAAATTTTCTAACTTTTTTACAAAAACTTGCAATTTCTATCCAGGAATTATTGGCCATCTGTTATTCCTATGATCACGCATGGATGAATCATTAAGATGTCTGTACAGGCATACCAAAATCTCTTTAAAGTGATTCATATTCAACTTAAATGAAACGCGCCGCCACGCGAACTGTTCGCTGGAGTCTCAAAAAATTTAGTGGACTCTGCCAGCCGAAAGCATGTCGCACGCACCCAAAGCGAACCTCCGCAAACACTGCGATGATGTCACATTCGCCGTGCACACTCAAGCAAACTAGCAAACGTGTCGAGTATTCAGTAAATCAGCCTTCAGACTGCGGACTTTCTAAGCATTTTGACAATGACATTGCACACTGAACAACACGTCCAATTAGAGTTAAACATCAACTTGTTTGGGAGTTGTATGCTGTTCTACTTTAAGTGCTTTAATGATATAATTATGAACAAAACTGATATGCATTCTACAAAAAACACCTCAAAAACCAAATGGCAACCTAATAAAACAAACTAAAACTACCTAAGCAACATGTAAAACCACATAAGACACATTAGCAGGTTCATTTTAATATTCAGTTTGTGATCTGATCAAAAAAACTGTAACTATATTAAAAGCAGTAACTAAATTAGCATACTATCATCTCCAAAACATTGCAATAAATAGATGCTTTGTTTCCAGTGAGAACTTGTGCATGCTTTTATCACCAGCAGGGTGGATTACTGTATTGGACTCTTTACTGGCATTCCCAAAACACAGTCGCAGCTCATCTAGAGCACTGCTGCCAGGACTCTGACCAGAACCAGAAAATCAGAGCACATCACACCTGTCCTCAGGTCTTTACACTGGCTTCCAGTTACATTCAGAATTTAGATTTTAAAGTATTACCTGTTTATAAATCACTAATTGGCCTAGGAACTCAATACATTACAGGTATGATCACTGAATACAAACCCAACAGATCACTCAGATCATTAGGATCAAATAAATTGAAAATTCCAAGAGTTTAGTCAAAGCAGGGTGAACCCGCCTTCAGCTACTACTGTACGGCCCCCTCTGCTGGAATCAGCTTCCAGAAATGATCAGATGAGCTCCAACATTAGTTACATTCAAATCAAGACTTAAAACACATCTGTTTAGCTGTGCCTTTATTAAATGAGCCCTGTGCTAGATCACGCTATTACGTCTTTCTTTTTTTCATTCCTCTAAAACCTGTTTTAACACATTTTAATCAGTTTTATCCGTTTTTTGATAGTTGTTATTCTTTGTGTTTTTATTTTCTTGTCTCTTTTATTCCTGTTTATGTAAAGCACTTTGTATTACCGTTGTGTATGAAATGTTCTATATAAATAAACTTGCCTTGCTTTCCCTAGTTGGTTACAAACTTTTTTTAACATGAAATTAGTAACTATGCACATCACAAAACTGCCCAGAACAACATTGCATACACATTGCAACATGTTTCTAGAACACTTTGGCTAAAACCAAGGGCTACTGTCTCATAAATGTTTAGCTCCAACCGGCTCCAAGACACTTGCCTAGGGGTGTGTCCGAAATCAACCTCTATAGCCTTATGCCGAGACTGCATGATTTTAGCCCAGATCTTGACTTGCCGACAAGTTTTGAGAAATCGTCGACAAATGCATGAAATCACAGGCTCCTTCACGTGAGTAAGAATCACACAGTGTGAACTATCAAAGACGTGATTTAAGAGAATCGCATATGAGTCGCTGAATCCTGTAAGATATTTGGCATGCTAAATATCTGAACTTGTCGGGTTGTTGATTCAAAATCATGGCGTGTGAAATGTGTTCTGATTGAAAATAACATCGGCGACTACCTACAGCCTATGAGAGAGCAGCATCCACTAGTATGGGTACCTGCAAGCCAGCGGGAGAAGTTAAAAGTGCTTATTTTCGGTTTATTTGGATCCCAGAAATGGAGGAAAAACTAGTGTAAATTTGGCAGGAGAACCCATGTCTGTTTGACATGTCATCTGAGCAATACCACAACCAGGTCGAAAAAGAAAAAAGTTGAGAAGAAATTGCTAATTCCCTTCAAAGCTAGGTGAGCAAAGTAAGTACATTTTCTACTCCACTAAAGGCTTCTTTCTCATTATGTAGTTAATAACAAAAGATACACTGTAAAAAATGGCCGCGATTTCAACGGTAAAAAACTGTAAAAATGCTACAGTAAAAATCCGTAATCTGGTTAACAGTATGTTTCCTTAATATATACGGTGAATAACCGTAAATTGACTTTCCCAGAATTGTCTGCATGGCACATCACTTTTTATGCTTTTTGTTGACATTACTATGGATCTTTTTAGTTGTTTTCCCATCGGTTATGTACATTAGAGATTTATGTTACATCTAATAGTGATAAACAATGTTTATTTCATGACTTTAATTTTATGCGTGTTACCATACTGGTGTTTAGTAGCTGTGTGAATGACACTGAGCACCTTCTATACCCTGATACACTTTTCTGCTTGTGGGAAAAGTTGTTGGTGAAGAGCATTAGTTCATTATGTAACTTTCTCATCACCACCTGCATATGGTTGTGTTAACATGTCTAACTGTGTAACAAAAGATGTGTAGATGTTGGTAATTCCAAATACAGACACATTACATCTATAAATTAATGAAATACGGTAGTTTACTGTAAAAATGAGAAATTACTTTTACAGTTTGTACCGTATTTTTAACGGTAAAATACTGGCAACCACAGCTGCCGTTTTTTTACCGTAAATTTTACATTTTACATTTTAAATTTTAAACTTTGTTCTTAATTGTTCTTAGCCCTTAATTATGTTTATCTATTTTGTATTATTATAATATTTTCTCTCCTGTTTCTCTTACGTTTATATTCTTTAGCAGTCAATATAATACTTTACGTCTATGGAAGAATGAGTTAATAAAGATAGAGACTGTGTAACATTATATTCGTCAAAAGACGGTTTGTGTGCATGTAACCCAATGACTGCATAAAATCCGAGAAGTGATTGTGCCCTGAAATGTTTCATTAAATTTGATGTGCTTCCCCCCTTACACGCAACTTTTGAAAAGCATCTGCTTCCCATTGCTGTGTCAGAATCCTTGCTTGTAAAATATAACCATACTTTAGAATGCTTAGTTTAAGCAAATATGATGAATGCGATCAAGATTAATAACGATAGAGAATGTGTAACATCATATTCGTCAAAAGACGGTTTGTGTGCATGTAACCCAATGACTGTATAAAATCCGAGAAGTGAGGTTTACACGATCACCAGCTTACATAAGGGCAAATATAAATGACCAAAACATCCTTTACTTATTTTACTCATCCGCATTTTATTACTTATAATGTCCAAGACATTTATATTAATATTAAATGCTACTTTTGTGCCTTTATTAGCTTTTTTCTCACCTATTTACAGGGTTAAAAAACTTAAATTATTCCATCTCCACCTGCTGGTGAAAAAGCAGCTGGCGATCTTCAATCTGCAATCTATTGCTTTTCTTGCAGTTCCCTGATGTAATGTCGAATTTTACCAGTTGAATTTCAACCACTGGATTTATGGAAACAAATCATTGAACTGAAGTAAATGAACTGAAAATTATCTTTTGAATATTATACATAGTATTTTTAAAGGGTATTGAATATTTTGTAAGTGAAACCTGGAAATTGAATATGAATTATTGAATTTACAAGTATGAAAACGTGTTTGAAATATTTTTAGTTTAAATATTCATAGCTTAAATAAACAGATATGTTAAATTTCAGGGCCTAAAAATACAAACCCTGGAGTTCAAGTCATAAAAATGTAAGAATGGAAACTTTTTTTCAGTTTGTGCTATTCAACAAACTTTTTAATTCAATACTTTTGGCATTGATTTTGTTCCATAGGATACAGCCTAGAGGTTTCTAGTGAGTCTGAAAAACTTGATTAGCTGGTTCAGGTGTGTTTAATTACGGTATAAGCTACAATCTGAGGAACCATGACTCTCCAGAAACAAGCTCAGACACCTGCTAAAATCACCCCGAACACCTTAATATCTACAAAGCAACACCCTTGAGTGTTCTCTGTCTTCTATATGTGCTATATAAGAATGTGAAGGAACGAGGTATATCTCAACTCATTTGCTCTGCCAGATCTGAGTAGAAGAAAGCTCAAAATAAACTCTACTTTAGAAATAAGCAAAACACATCCCAAAATATCTTGACCTCTTACTGAATTCATAAACTGAATAGCTTAGGCCTAAAGATGCTTAATAGACATCACTTACAACAAGTGAAGAAGGGCGCACTTCAAGTGAGTGCTCTTTAAAGAGGCCTTTCAAACATAAATAAAACACAACACCACTGTTGATGGTGGTTTAGTTAACCAACCAAACATAACAAGTCTTTGGTTGTTATAATACTATGGTCAAAATGGACAGTTACAACATTTGATTGTGTCTATGCACACATAAAACAACATATCCTGTGGGTAAGTACATACAAAGACTGTATGTATGACAACTCAGATCCTGTATCAGCCCAGGGTTGGTATCATTTGGGGTTATTTCGATACCGGTGCTAAATCCATTTTATAACTTTGTTATAGCACAAAGATCTATTATCGTCATTGCGTCACCATGCTGTCCACTTTTCCTCCAGAGTTTTCTGTACTTTCGGGTGTTTCATATTTTATTTTTTGACTTTAACTGCAGTTCGGCAGTTTCACTTTCATTCAGGAAAATTACATTCATGCCCCATGACAAACTGAGGTATTTGATGTAAGTATTAAGTAAGGACTGGTAAAAGAGTGTTGTTTTAATGGAGTTTGATACTGCACGCCGAATAGAAAGAAAAAACCTCCGCATTTCATGATGCTGGTGTCTGTGGTCCTTTAAGGTAATCAAAAATCACTGTTTACATGGTAGACTATATTGTCTTAATCATATTAAAATCGAAATATTGGTGTCCTTGTAAATGCACTCAGTGAAAGTGCCAGATAATGTCGCAAGCTGTCAAAGACATTCCTCTGCCTTTAGGAGGATTGTGCCCTCAAATGTGTCATCAAGTTTGATGTACTTCCCCCCTTACACGCAACTTTTGTAAAGCATCTGCTTCACGTTGCTGTGTCAGAATCCTTGCTTGTAAAATATAACCATACTTTAAATGCTTAGTTTAAGCAAATATGATGAATGCGATCAAGCGTGTTGATGAAGGGAGTTACTCGTCAGATGCCCTATACTGCGTGTATGCATTGCCTTCTATGCGTTTGTATTCCTCAAAGTTGTTTAGGATTAAATGTTTAGAGATAATGTGACACAACACGCACCTACACTCAAAAAATTATTTATTTTTTTGCTTGTTCAAACTATTTATTTAAAATAAGCTGAAACAACACAATTCTTGAGATTTCAATGGGACAACTTAATTTTTTTATGTTCAATCCACATAAATTTGTTAAAAGTGTTAAGTTAACTTAAATAATTTGTGTTGTGACAACATGAATGAATTATGTGGAACCCTACATTTTTTCCAGTGTATGTGTTGCTTCTTACGGTCCTGTCGCAGCAACAGTGGCACCGAAATTAGGCACCGAAATTTTTATGCTGATTCAGTCCAGTACATACCGGTTACATATGTACCAGTGCCTGATTGGCACCAGGTTTCGGTACCCAACCCTATATCAGACCAGGCAAAACCTTAAAGGAACACTCCACTTTTTATGAAAATTAGTTTATTTTACAACTCTTCATTGAGTTTTACCATTTTTTAATTCATTCAGCCAATCCCCAGGTCTGTCAGGATCATTTTTAGCATAGTTTAGCATGAATCATAGATTCAGATTAGACCATTAGCATCTCACTCAAAAATGATCAAAGATCATTTTGAGAATTTTATACTCTAATTTATTCATTCATTCATTTTTCTTCGGCTTAGTACTCTTGAAAGATTTTTGAATGAGATGCTAATGGCCTAATCCAATTCAATGATCTATGCTAAGCTAAGCTAAAAGTGTTCACGCCAGACCTGAAGATTGGTTGAATGGATTAAAAATGGTAAAACTCAACTGTTTAACTAAGGAATTGTAAAATGAGCATATTTCCCCAAAAAAGTAGACTGTTACTTTAACAACTACATAGCAACATGCTACAACCTTCCAGAGCACTCTAACAACCGCATGTCAACATATTAAATCAATGTATACAGAACAGACGGTAAAGAACAGCCCTATTAAAACAATAGTCCACTCATTCATTTTCTTTTCGGCTTAGTCCCTTTTTTAATCTGGAGTCGCCACAGCGGAATGAACCACCAACTTATCCAGAATATGTTTTACACAGCTGATGCCCTTCCAGCCACAACCCAACACTGGGAAACCCATGCACTTTTGCGTTCACACACATACACTACGGGGGAAACAAGAGCACCCGGAGGAAACCCAGGCGAACACGGGGAGAACATGCAAACTCCACACAGAAATGCCAACTGACTGAGCCAGGGCTCGGACCAGCAATCTTCTTGCTGTGAGGCGATTGTGCTACCCACTTCGCCACCGTGATGCTGATAGTCCACTTAAAAATTAAAATGTCCTCATCATTTACTCAACAGTTTTTCTTCTGTTGAACACAAAACAGAAAAAAACATCTATTGAAATCCAAAGTAGGAGCAACGAATACTATGGAAGTCAATGGTTGTTCTTCCAAACGTTCTTCAGTACATCTTCCTTTGTGTTCAACAACTCAAACAGGTTTGGGATGAGTGGAGGATGAGTAAATGATGACACAGTTTTAATTTTTGGGTGAACTTTCATGTTAAGGCTTGCAGGCCAGATTGCGCAGTTTTTGGGTTTTTGAGAGTGATAAATATGTCAGTGTGACTCACTGGGGCAGCTGAGGGCCTCCTTAGCAGTGATGCTCTTATTGCAGGCTGAGCAGAGAGTGGTTCCAGACACGGTGAGACAGTTGAAGAGGTGGCCATTACTGTAACGTGCCTCTCGCTCTCTCGCTTCTCTCTCCCGCTCCCTCATGCGCTCCTTCTCCTTATTCTAAACAAAACACACAAAAAAGCGGACAATAAATGTATCATGCATAACAGTTCATAATTTACAAATAATATACATTATACATTTATAATAATTTATAAAATAATATACAGTTGAAGTCAGAATTATTAGCCATCCTGAATATTTTTTTTCCTTAATTTTTGTTTAACGGAGAGAAGTTTTTTTTCAACCATTTCTAAACAAAACAATTTTAATAACTCATTTCTAATAACTGATTTATTGTGTCTTTGCCGTGATGACAGTAAGTAATATTGTACTAGATATTTTCAAGATATTAGTATTCAGCTTAAAGTGACATTTAAAGGCTTAACTAGGTTAATTAGGTAAGTTAGGGTAATTAGGAAAGTCATTAAATAATGGAGGTTTGTTCAGTAGACAATCGAAAAACAACATTGCTTAAGGTGGCTAATAACTTTGACCTTAAAATGGTATTTAAAAAATTAAAAACTGCTTTTACTCTAGCCGAAATAAAGCAAATAAGACTATATCTAGAAGAAAAAATATTATCGGTAAGACTGTGAAAAATTCCTTGCTCTGTGAAACATAATTTTGGAAATATTTGAAAAGCAAAACAAAATTCACAGGAGGGCTAACAATTTTGACTTCAACTGTGTATATTCAAATCATCTACACAAGAGTGTAATTAGCATTAGTATTAATCTTATGACAAAGAACAAAACAAATCTTTAGGCTGGCCAAAGAACAATTGACATTCACACAAGAAGACAATGATGACACTATTGCGGCTCAGTTTCTATTGTGCAACCGATTCATCTGCCGAACTGGTACAGACTCAGTTCACAAAGAGGGAAACAACCGACTTGCAACACCATTTCAGAAGAATTAAGCAAAACCTTACAATGTTGAATATCTTGAAGGTCTGTATTCATTGATAAAAGATTTCATCATGAAAACTCATACAAACACAAGAACTGTTTTTTATTGGAAAAGCCAATCTTTGCTTATCAGCCTTTAGGGGAAAGACAAATGAACTCTATCAACTCTCCCTGATAAAACAAGTCATTCATGTGGTTTAAGTAAACAATGGCTCTCATGGCGGAGATTTACTTCATTTAAATGTGTGTCTTTGTTATGCTCATGCCTAGTTTGATAAGTTTGCTGCTATTTTTTTTCTACTTTGGACATGAATTTGCCCGCTCTTTCACCCTCTGAGGGAAGCATTCCCTGAGTAAAACATATGCCAGAGTAGTTGGTGGTTCATTCTGCTGTAGCGACCACTGAAAAATCTGAGACTAAGCCAAAGGAACATGAATGAAACAGACTTTTAGGGCTCTATTTTAACGATCTAGGCGCAAAGTCTAAAGCGAATTAAAGGCGAGTCTGAATCCACTTTTTCTATTTTAATGATGGTATTTTTCCATCATTAAAATAGCATGGTGGATTCGGACTCGCCCTTAATTGCGCCCTGGCACATGGTCTAAAAGGGTTGTGCTTATTCTCTTAATGAGTTATGGGTGTGTTTTGAGCATAACGTGCATTAAACCAATCAGTCAGTTGCGTCGCACCATGGCACATTTATTATTTACATGGTGTACTTTATAAGTGGATAAACTGAACGCTTCCCCAGTGAGAAAACAGTTAAAAAGACCATCTGCAGCGTGAAGATAAAGAACGAGCCTCCTCCATTCAGCTTATTTACTTTCTCTGTATTTAACTTTACTCTTTACTTTACTCCTTTACTTTCATTGAGTAATGAAATGGTGTACGCACTTCACTGAAGACATCCATCAGCCTAAATATTTAATTTTGTTTGTTAAGCGCAAAGATTAGTTTCAGAACTATTTCTAAATTTAGTTCTACTTTCCAGCAAACGATAAATGAACAATAATAACAACAAAGTGTGGTCAAAAAACTGAGTTATAACCAAAAACACGTCCCCCTTCTTATGCCCCATATGGTGATGCATACGTCTCCAAAACCTGACAGGTGGACAAATCTAAACTTGTTTTTATTAAAACAAATATAAATATGAATATAATAATCTATATGTAAAGATATGTGTGTATTGCTGTACATCCTGTATGTATTAAGCATTTGGACCTGAATTGCGCATAACTAACGGCACTATTTCTATTTCAGTTCCTCAAAATAGCAACGCACCAACAATGTGCCTTAACACACCTCTTTTATGGACCAGAAGACCCATGAGTCCACAAAGTAGTGCAAATGGATTTGCTATTTAAATAACGTGGCGAAAAACGTGAAAATTAATGTTGCGCTTGTCTGAAAATAGCAACAAATCGCTCCATACACGTCTTGCACCTTACTGTGCAGGTTGTCTGACAGGGCCCTTAGTGTTTCTTTATATAGTGACAACTACATGCTTCATTTGCAGAACTATTTTAACCCCTTTTGCAAATCACTGTGAGTAGAGAATATTTGGACAACAAATTTGTTTGTACCCAAATTAGTTTAAAAATGCAAAGGAAAAAATTGTACACTTGAGTATGCACTTAACAATGTACTGCACAAAAAAAAAATATGTGATCAATGCCCTGATATACTCGTACTGCTGCCATCTCTACTCAATAGTATGGAAACATATCACCTGAGCCATTTTACACTTTTTTGTGTGGCCACTGGCAAAACTTCTATTACACCATATTGAAACTGAAATATTCATTATCTTATCTCCTGCTTTTGACACCATGACTCATGTGTCGGCAGGATATTTGCTGGCCTTTAGGATTGTGTATGTTCTTGTGGTGCCCTCGGCCTATCAGCATTGTCATTTAATCTGTTTTCAGTGACTCCAGAGTAATTACAAGTCATTTATAGCTCACAACAAACACACACACACTGCAGCTTTTAAGTCCAGGGATCAATTTTGCACATTAAGATCTCAATTTAAACCAACAACAACAACAAAATGTTTTGCATTTAGTACATACTTCTAAAGTTATTGTTCCTGATTATAAAATCTTAGTGTTGGTTATTATTGTCAGCATTTATTTTGAAAAAAAGCTGACTGACCATCTTCCTCTTTTAAGCTTGCTTATGACAAAGTAATCTGTTGAAATGCAGAAAAGAAAAAGAATGGAATTGAAATCTTAAATCAACTCAATTCACAAATTTGCCATCCTTTTAGTCTCGAGGATCCTATGGGTCTTGTTTTGGGATTGCAGATTCTAAAAATTGGCCATTGTTGACATGCAAAGCAGGAAATAATGAGAGCGCACTTCCTTTTTCTAATCTGCGCGAGGCATGAGTAAAGGTTGCCATAGGAACACAGCCATGTGTTGGAAGTAAGCAACAGAAAATGTATTATAAAAACTGGTTAGTGTGTTAGTGTGTGTGTGTAGCAGTCCAAAAATCCTGCAGGATATTGCTATCTTAATTAACCTAGTTTGTCCCAAACCAGACCTTCCAGGGAGGCTCTCCATTACATGCATCTGCAAATTTGGGAAGTCACAACAGTGCAAACTGCTAAATCTGAGAATAAGCTATGAAGCCAGGGTGGGGTTTGTGTTTAGAAAGTAACACTTTTAAAACTAAACTTGAATATGACTCTGGGCATTACAAACCACACAGGCTGGGCTGTGCTACATGATGTTATATAAGTCTATAATTTCATATTATGCTCTAGCCTTTATTTTGTGCTGTCCCAAAATAATTGTTTACCATAATACTTTTTCATAATTTATATTACACATCATAATGGAGAAGCAGACCGAAGCATAAATAACAGTATCATGAGAAAGTTGCAATCTTGAAAGTAAAATGTTTACATATTGCATTTTCATTCATTCATTTTCTTATCGGCTTAGTCCCTTAATTAATCTGGAGTCGCCACAGTGGAATGAACCGCTAACTTATCCAGCACATGTTTTATGCAGTGGATGCCCTTCCAGCCGCAACCCACCACTGGGAAACATCCATACACACCCATTTACACTACAAACAATTTAACTTACCCAATTCACCTTTACCACATGTCTTTGGACTTAGAAACCAACACGAACCCACGCGAACACAGGGAGAACATGCAAACTCCAACCAGAAATGCCAACTGACCCAGCCGAGGTTCAAACCAGCAACCTTCTTGCTGTGAGGCAATCGTGCTACCCACTGAGCCACCGTGATGCCATTTTGCATTTTATTCAGCATTAATATTATTTTATGTTTGACTTGTAATCATTAGTTTTTGAAAAGTGTTGAAAATTTTTATATTTCTACATTGTTAATCAAATATTTACCATGAATTTCAAAGTAAATCACATGGGGATCACATCCGAATGTGTACATTTCTGAGTCAACACTTTAAAATGTAAAAATAAGTAAACATTTACATAAGGTTGAAAAATATAAGCTATTAATTGATTGAATTTACAGTAATGGTACTATATCACAATTTATACAACAGTTCTGTCTGGTTCTTGAATCTGATTGGCTGATAGCTGCGATATTCTGCAAATAACAGCACTCGTCCAGCCTCTTAACCCTTCACCCTTGTGTATTACTCTGCCTACATACAGCAACAAGCAGAGGACACTCTAGGGTTTGACAATATTGCTACTGTTGGACAACATAATGTACTTTTGAGGCTTTTTTTTAGGTGAGAATGTAGTTGTTTAGACTGCAACTATGCAGTTTATTTATAAGAATAGTGCCTATATTAAAATATTTATAATTTCTGAGAGACATCGCATCTGCGGCCATTAGCCTATCATTGAGCTGAGCAAAGACGGTTGACATTGTCCATCCATAAGATGGTGACAGAGATCGCATAATAAGCCAGCTGATACAGCTGATCAAATCATTATTAAACAGGTAAATGACTTTCTAAGGCGATCTCTCTCTCTTTTGTATGTTGTAGTGCTGTACTTATACCATATAATTGTAGTGTATTGAGTGTGAGATTGAACTCACATATCAGCAATGTATGCATTTTGTGTTGGGCACTCTTTGTATAATCCTGAGTTACTTTTTTATGGGATAATTACTGTGATCTCCTGATTGAAACAGAGAAATACTGGGAAATATCTGTAGGCTGATGGTATTTCATGCCGTTCAGCCTTATAATCTTAAAATTTGAGCAAAATCACTTGTTTTGTCATCACTTTAGACATTACGCTAGAGAATCATTCAAATACTAGCTCTAAAATGACATATGTGAAGTAGCAACGATTTCTGCTGTTCTGACATTAACTGCAGATGTGAATGAATGTTGGAAGAAAGTAGTTCCTCATACAAAAGAATTTTGAGACTCTAATTTTCTATTTTATATTCACGATTGTGCTGTCAAACTGTTGTATAAACGCAATATCACACTCGTAGCAGTGCGATGTGTCTGTATATCATCAATGGTGGGACAATATACAGCCACATCGTAATGCTACGAGTGTGACGTTGCTCATATATCTGTGCTTTATATTGTGATATGAGATTTTTGTTACATCACCCAGCCATATACGCAGGCACAAATTAGGAGCAGCCAACATTTCCAAGTCTACATTTATAAAAATAGTCAGTCTGATGAAATTTATTTGTGCATGCAAACCAAAAACAACTTCTCTGGTCATAATTCACTTGAAAGTTAAACTTTCAGTACAAAAGCATGCACGCTATGTGCCCCGAGCACATTGTTGTCCAGGCTGACTGAGCTTTTCTAAAGTTTGGTGTCATCTCCAGTCAAGGAAATGGGCTGAGACTGGCAGGACTTAACGTTAGTGCTCCAGTTCGAATAGTTCCAGCTCCAGATTTAGTTCAGCCTGCTGTGGCCCGATGGCCTGGATACAGCTGGCCTATGGGGAGCCACGACTGATTAGTTGACACTGACATTCTTTGCAAACACTTCCACATAAAGACAATTAACAATACAGTGCACAGGACAGTCGCAGTTTAACAGCCAAAAAGATACAAAGGACATATCTCGACTTTAAGGTTTGATCTAGTTCCACTAATGAGAACTTTTAAATATATACACTAATATATATTAAGAGTTCAGATGCAAAAACCTGTAAGTGACATCTGAAATTTCAATCGACAATGAACATTTTTCTCAGCCTCCTTTGTTTATGTTGAGATATTTCACTTAAAAGACCAGGAAAAGGACTTATTCTTTGCCATATAAGTGATGTTACTGAACATACTGTACACACAGAAGCCTGATAAAAATGCTAATTTTTGAGGAAAGTTTTTGCATCTAAACTCTTCATATATAACAGCAAGTGTGGTTAAAATTGCTATATGTATGTTTTTGACTCTTTTAAAGCATAATAATACCATAATATATTTGCAGATATAGAAAAATGCCAAGTAAACATACTTGTTTATATGAAAAACAATGCTAAAGTCAGTTATTCTTCTTTGAAAATGTGTGTACCGTGTCTTTGTTTTGGCCTCTATAACCTGCCCACTGCCAGATTACTCAATTATATTTCAGATAGGTAGTTTTTAATTGGCAAATAATAAACACATTACAAACATAAACATTAGCCGAACGGCTTACATAGTAACACAAGATTCCAGCAACAAACAATTTGTCGGCACCAGACACAGCCTGACAGACAAATTCAAAGTACAGCCGTTAGTAGTACTACGTTAGTAGTTAGTATACTGTATAGGCTCGATAGTCAGGCATGCTCGCTCCTGGTGGTGTAATCTACTGTATTTCACAAATATGGTGATCGAGACTGCCCATGCTACGATTGCCATTCATTAGACTGTGAACAGTTTAGGGTTTCACATTTCAGTCATTATCAGAATCAGAATCAGTTTTATTGCCAAGTGTGCTTCACACACACAAGGAATTTCTTTTGGCTACAGAAGCTTCCAGTGTACATAAAGTGACAAGTGACAACACAAAATAAATATGAAAAAAAAAAAATGATAAACATTAAACAGATGCGATTAGTCAAGAAACCTGGATGTTGAGTTGTATGTACAAATTGTTATAAATATACTTATAAATAATTATAAGGTGCTGTGTACAAGTGTGAATGTAGAGAGTATTGCATTGTATATTGATATAAGGTGCTGTGTACAAGTGCGTATGAGAAAGTATTGCACATATTTATTGCACAGTAGGGGAATATTTAACTGTTCATAAGGTAGACAGCCTGAGGAAAGAAACTTTTCCTGTGTCTGGCTGTTTTTGTGCTTGGTGCTCTGAAGCGCCGACCAGACGGTAACAGTTCGAACAGGTAGTGTGCTGGGTGTGAGGCATCCAGAGTGATTTTGCGAGCCCTTTTACTCACTCTGGAAGAGTATAGTTCTTGAAGTGTAGGAAGGGTTGTGCCAGTGATTCGTTCAGCAGTCCGGACTATTCGCTGTAGTCTACGGAGGTCGGTTTTGGCAGCTGAGCCGAACCAGACGGTGATTGAAGTGCAGAGGATGGATTGGATGACAGCTGAGTAGAACTGTACGAGCAGCTCCTGTGGCAGGTTGAACTTCCTCAGCTGACGAAGGAAGTACAGTCTCTGCTGGGCTTTCTTCACAATAGAGTCTATGTGAATGTCCCACTTCAGATCCTGAGAGATGGTGGTGCCCAGGAACCTGAATGACTCTACTGCAGCCACAGTGCTGTTCATGATGGTGAGTGGGGGGAGTGCAGGGGGGTTTCTCCTGAACTCCACTATCATCTCCACTGTTTTGAGCGTGTTCAGCTCCAGGTTGTTGTATCTGCACCATAACGCCAGCCGCTCCACCTCCTGTCTGTATGCAGACTCGTCACCGTTCTGGATGAGGCCGATAACAGTAGTGTCGTCTGCAAACTGAGTTTGATGAGTTTGAGTTTGATGGAGGGGTCTTTTGCAGTGCAGTCGTTGGTGTACAGGGAGAAGAGCAGTGGGGAGAGAACACATCCCTGGGGGGCACCAGTGCTGATGGTATGGCTGTCGGATGTGATTTTGCCCATTCTGACTAGCTGTTGTCTATCTGCCAGAAAGCTGGTGATCCATTGACAGACAGAGCTAGGAACAGAGAGCTGGGTCAGTTTGTACTCGAGCAGTGATGGGACGATGGTGTTAAAGGCAGAACTGAAGTCCACAAACAGAATCCTTGCGTAGTTCCCTGGTTTGTCCAGATGTTGTAGGGTATAATGCAGTCCCATGTTGACTGCATCATCCACAGAACGGTTTGCTCTATAGGCGAACTGCAGGGGGTCCAGCAGGGGTCCAGTGATGTCCTTCAGATATGCTAGCACCAGTCTTTCGAATGACTTCATGGCCACAGATGTTAGAGCCACAGGTCTGTAGTCATTGAGTCTGTGATCTTTGGCTTCTTCGGGATAGGGATGATAGTAGAGCGCTTAAAGCAGGATGGAACTTTGCGCTGTTCCAGTGATCTATTGAAGATATATGAGAAAATGGGAGCCAGCTGGTCAGCTCAGGTTCTCAGACAGGCTGGTGAGACACCATCTGGCCCTGGTGCTTTCCTTCTCTTCTGTTTGAAAATCTGACACACATCATCCTCACTGATCTGAAGTGCAGGGGGGGAGAGGAAGATGGCTGGAGGTGTTGATGGCTGTGTAGTTATTTCATTATTATATCGTAACTATCATTTTAACATCTGTGCAGTTCACAGATGAACTCAAGTTATGTAAATAAATATAATTAGTTAAACACTTATGACTTTATTCACGTATTCACATACACAAAGAAAACATGATAGATTATCTAATTGTAGGATTAAGTAATAAACTAATTCAGGATCTTAATGTTGTCATACTTAGATGAATTCGTTTTGTAGTAACTGCTAGTAATATATATATAATTATTATTACTATTAACAGTTAATTTGGCTGTATTACTATACTTGTTGCAACTATAATTGCCACAAATTACCAGTACTTTATGGTTTAAAAACACTATATAACAATTTAAAAACAATATATTACTTATTATAAATTACGATAGTATTTAACGTGGGAAAACATTAATAAAAAGTTTTTAGAAAATTAAGCAAATAAATACCATTTAATTGCTGGATTAAATTATTAATATACTGTTATACATTTATTAAATGTAAAAAGATTTGTATTACATATAAAGATGTATTATAGCCTATACGTATTAACTTGCTATTATTTCATTCATTATAATGAATCCATTATATGAATTAAACCTGTCCAATTTAGATCATTTATATATCTCTGAAAAATGTTTCAGCAATCGAGTATCTGCTATACTGACTCTGTCAGACAAATAATGACTGATCATCCATGATGATTGATAAAAAAAAACTGTTCAATGTATTATATTGAGTGGCGTTCGGAACTAATGTTCCCCATTGTGTACAATATTTATTAACAATATATATATATAAAATATTGATGACGATGTCTGAGAAGACATTAATAACATTAACATCCGTCGTAACCATATATGGTTTGCCTAGATCGTGCGTGCTGTATTGTGTGTGCCTGAAACATGTTTGGGGCTGCAGCTAGGTATTATTGATCAGAGGAGGGGCCAGGTAAAAAAGGTGCTTTGATTTTGGACTGCAATACCTACAGTAGTTCAACCACTAGGTCAATCTGCAACAACTAACCCCATTAAGTTCGAAGAAAAAAAATGTCCTCCCTACTTGGTTGCAGGACGAACATAACACTTGGCAGTGGTTTTGTTAATGGGTCAAGTGCGCATTATTTAATCACCAAAAAAAAAAACTCTTAATCACTAAGAAAAAGACCAATTATTATGACAAGCAATTTGGGCCTTTCTACTCAGAGGTCACTCTTGGATGCATTTAAATTGCTCCAGCTCCTGTTAGACACCAGTTTGACCTTTGACACCTCCCTTTAGTAGAGGAAGAGGTGGTGAGATTGTGCTTGTGTGTGAGAAAACATGCATCTCAATGTTTATAAAAAAAAAAATAAATCTTGCCTTCGGACCTGAACCTGGAACTGATGCTTTAACAGAGTGCTATTTCTATGGCAACCTCTCTTTTGGCTCTCTTTCTCTTGAATCTTTCTCTATGCCCGCACACACACAGTCTGTTGTTCAACATTCCCACTCAGTAACACCTACACAACTCAAACTCATACTGAAGCTAATAATTTAACAAAAAAGGTGCATAGTCAGTGCCATAATACAATAGAGCAACTACTTAATCAAGGGGTTTTAACACATAAAGTTATAGGAGCTATACAGAATGCAGAATATAGAAGGCCTTGTTGTAACCAGTGGCTGTTAAGTAAACTGCAGACAGCAACTTACTGTTAATGTACGCATAATGTAAACATTCAGTACTTTTCAAGTTCTTATTTTCTTTTTTAACATTTTTGCAGCAATAAACTGTTAATAAACGTCCACTCTGCTGGGAGTAAATCTAAATGATGAATTATGAATATAAATGATGAATATATAAAAATATGGTAGTTGTGAGAAAGCAGCAATTAAGAAAGTATTTGATCACAGATATGCAGTGTTTGCAAAAGCAGTACAACTCACTAGCTTCATGCCAGCAGATGAAGTCACTGAAATCAAACTTATGATAATGTGATTATCAGAGTTGGGTGTAACGCGTTCAACAGTAATGCGTTACTGTATTACATTTTTGAGGAATGCAGTAATGTAACGAATTACATTTTAAATTTGTGTAATTGAGTTAAAAAATTGTGCTTCAACGTCAGTTAATAAGCATGCGCTTTTATGGTTGCTGTCGAGAGTGGTTGCTTCTTTAAGTGAAAATACAGACATTACTTTGATTTCATGGAGCATAAAAACAAAAATATTGCTGTCCAGTCCAGTCTCTAAAGAACTTTCGACTGCTTTTAACTCGACCAGCAACTTGTTCAGCACTAGAACAGAAAGCATTCTACGACAATACTCGTCACCAAGGAGGACACCGGTGCCCAAAAACATAGTGGCCCAACTCAGCCTAAACAGACTCATTTAAATTTTTGTGCAGGATCGGGAGTGAAGGTACCTTCTGAATGTGAAGAGAAGAGCAGCTGCTTATGGGGACGTTTACATATTGCGTCTTTTGCACACACGCACATATTGGGAGCGCATATTGCGCGTGCTCGCATTTCCCAGGTGAACCTAGTTGAAAACCACCAGTCACGTGACAAAAACTGACCGATCTGCTTTATACTTTGGAATATACACATTTCGGTAGACTAATTACCTCAGACAAACACTGAACACTCAAACACTGCAGTGCTATTGCACACTATGGATGTCAATGATAACAGGTATCCAGTTTTCTTCTAAATGTGTTCTTTTGCGTAAAAAAACGACAAACAGGATTGGAAAAAGTGAATCAAGAGAGAATTTTAAGTTTTGGGTGAACTCTTTAAGTTCTTTGAATATGTCAAACTGCTATGATTAAGCCATTGTAATGTTTTGCAGTGAATATTAAATTACTGAAAGAGCTGTAGTATATTTTTTATTTTTATAGGTATATTTTATATGTATTAAAAGTAACTTCAAAGTAAAGCAATTAGTAATGTAATCAGACAACAATTTTTCAGTAGTAATCAGTAATTTGTAATCTATTACTTTTTTAAAGTAACTTACCCAACACTTGTGATTATATAGAATATTTGAGACTAAACATTATAGATCTGGCTGTGTGACACTATTGTTTGAATTAATCCTTCTTTGCCAGATTGACATTACAATAAAGAATAGCTCTTTCAGCATTATTTAGATTTATTAATTCTTTTAACACTGGAGTAGCCTTAAACATTGTGGTCATAACATCTTTTTTTCACAAACAAGTTACTTTATAACTAGCACTTTTTGTGCATATTCTTGTAAAATCATTGATTTCTTCCTCAATTGCAAGTCGCTTTAGAGAAAATGACTAAATGTAAATCGTTCATAACTACTCATTTCAACTTAGTCATGTTTCTATATTAGCCGTTTTTAATTTGCATCACTCATTTTATAACCTTTTATTTAACTGAGGGTAATTCCTGCGTAAATGTACCCTTTTGGTTTTATGTTGCCACAGATCCAGTTTCCATTTAGTCTTAGGATCATAGAAAAGATGTCATCACACTACATAAAAGCCATAAACTTTACGTCCTGTAAAGTATTAATCACTGTCAAACAACAGCAGCATTAACATTTCAGTCTGTCTGGCCCTTTAACTCTCATTCTGTAATGAGGAAGAGGATAGCAGCAATTTAAGTGCAAATGATTGTATTCCATTGCCTACGCTTATATACAACCTCTGGGTTAATGGTTTATGTATTTTATAGACACAAAACACGCAAGTTTTTTTCTCTGAAGTAGCATTTTTTTGCTTTGGAAAAAACATGTATTATAAAAATACGAATAAAGTTGGATTGGACTGAACTGTCTAAGCATATGCTACTTTTCAAAGCCCTAATGTATATATTAGCTCACGACGAACTAATATGACATCGTAGCGACCGAATTGTTTTAATTCACGTGATAATCTGACTAAAACCAAAATACCCGAGAGCTCGTCGTTGGACTTACCCGCTGACTGATCTCTCTCATCCTCTCCTGGCGAAGTTTCGACAGATCCGCTACTCGAGACATTGCGATATGTTAAATGTCTTTGATACAACGAAAAACGATTCTTCTTACGATAAAAGCATATGTATATCCCATTAATTAAGATAAAAGTTCCGTTTGGCCGCTTGTTTGTATAATTGCAGCGTTTTAATAAGGCAGGAGACAGTCATAGAGCAGCGCGGTGCGGCAACTTCGAGGGAAATGAAATCTCTCTCTCTCTCTCGCTCGCTCTCTCTCTCTCCCCTCCCCTTTGCTCGCTCGCTCAGGAAGCGCAAAAACAGCCCCTACCTTTAATAAACACTCACTTTGATTGTAATATACATTAATGTATATGAAATTAATATGTAAATATATAATAATATCTTTATATATATATACATATTTACTTTATATACTTTATATACATATTTTATTATATTACTTAATGCCGTTGATGCTTGAATTCACCTAAACTTTTATTTTTTTATTTATCCCATAATTTATTCACCCTTAAGCTGGGTTTATACTATCAGATGAAAAAAACAACATAGATGTGTAATTATCCACCCATCATAAACACAAGTTATGATTCCAATGGGTTAAGGTGAGCTAAGGTGAAAATTGGCACCTCTATTTTTCCACTACATACTTTGTCATACAATGTAAATCAACTATCTTGTTATTGTGTAAAAACCCCTTTAGAAAGCAAAGAGTTTCAGAAAGCATTGATTTTAACACTGGAGTCAAATGGATAACTTTTAAGATGGATGAATGTGCTTTTTGGAGCTTGAAAAACTTGAAAAAGTAATTTTAGAGAGTGATAAGATATGTTGGATGATAAACAATATATAATTGTATAAAATCATTTCATTCATTCATTTTCCTTCAGTTTAGTGCCTTTATTTATCAGGGGTCTCCACAGTGGAATTAACCTCCAACTTATCAAGCATATATTTTACACAGTGGATGATCTGCCAGCCGCAACCCATTACTGGGAAACACCCATACACTCACATTCACACACATACACTATGGCCAATTTAGTTAATTCAATTCACTAATACCACATGTCTTTGGACTGTGGGGGAAACCGGAGAACCCGGAGGAAAGCCACGCGAACACGGGGAGAACATGCAAACTCCACACAGAAATACTAATTGATCAAGCTGGGGCTTGAACCAGTGGCCGTCTTTCTGTGGCTGAGGTGTCAGTGCTAACCACTGAGCCACCGTGCCACCTAAAATCATTTCAAATGTAATAAAAAAAAATAGCAAATGTCACAAAACAAAGCCAATAATGATGACAGAAAAAATACTGTAATGAATTTCTATCAAAAATTTCTATCAACAGTATCATCAAAATCTATCTCACTTGATTGATATGGATGTTAAAACACAGTAACTATCCTTATAGCACTCTTTGACACCTAAGATGATAACTATAATCTTTATCTAAATCATTGTAAGTAAAAAAAAAAATAGCAGCATTTACACCACATGTATAAGGATAACACCATATAACACCACAGTTTTTATGGAATATTATTCTAAATATTGCAGGAATCCATTTCAGAACACATTCTGTCCAGTTTATGAATCTTAAAATCACTGACAACCAATCAGAATCCACATGACTTTAAAAAGCATAAACCTTTAAAGCTGCAGGTGACAAAACAGCAGAGCATCCTTATAATAAACAGAAAAATTTAATGCATTGATGTGAATACCAATATAGTTGTATTTAAAATCAATGCTCTAAAGACACATTCACAACAAAGATGAGAACTTTAACAATAACAATGTTATTGTAAAATTAACACAGCAAATGTAAGGATAATCCAGAAGTGATGAATAATAAAAACATTAACAGCCAATCAGAATCCATCCTGTTTAAAGAGCTTGAACATTTAAAGCCACATACATGTAATATACTGTATTAACAAACAAACAAACAAACAAACAAACAAACAAACAAACAAACAAACAAACAAACAAACAAAAAATCACTCAATCAATCAATCAATCAATTAATCAATCAAACAAACAAACAAACAAACAATTAAACAAACAAAAAAATAAACAAACAAATAAATAAATAAACAAATAAATAAATAAATAAATAAAAACAATCCTCTGTGTTGGTGTGGATGCTAATAAAGTTTTCATATAGCTGGCCCATTAATGTCTGCTCTTTCAGGAAAAGCCCTTTCAAAAGGTACCAGTGTGCACCCATTAGGGGTAAATAAATTATTATTAATAAATAAACAATTATTTTGTTTTGAAAAGGTACCACCTCTGAGAGGGTTGATCATTAATGATTATAGAAAGCAATACAATTCTTGCATGATATTTGGCTTGTCAAAAAGATGGACACATCTAAATGGTTGAAGTGCTGCGCAATAGTCAGATGCCACCATCTGGTATTATGCAATGCTGCTACTGCTGAACAATCAGCAGTGAAGATTCTCAAACCCTGCAGCTGAACTCAAACCATGACGTCAACTTTAACACCAACACCTATTCAGCATTTCTCACAGAGAGCTGAACGCTCGAGGAGGAACTAAGACGGATGTTTTTAGAAACCTTGCTGTCTGCAGAAGCAGCAGAAAAGCACCCTTGAGTGAAATCAGATCCGTTACAACAGTAATTGAAAATGTAACAACAGATAGTTCATTTATTATGCAAATGCCCATTTAATAATGAAGCCATTTAGTTACAGCATGTAAGTTGTATCCGCTTCTAAATGGTGTATTATTTTAGAAGCTCTGAACGAACCTCTGTGGCAGAAAATGGTGGACATTTTCTTTTGGGAAAGACAGCCGAAGGGAGAGGAGGGGAGACTCTTTTCCCGCCTTGGCCGCATCTGTCGCCATGCCAACAGTCTACTTAGACTTTGGCTGGGTTCTAAGGAGAGCCTGGAAAGTTTACAGTGGGCGGCAAAGGTTTTGGGCACATTCATAGAAGTAGCTTTGTTACAGAATTTCAATAATATGCCTTAATAAAAAATAATGATACTCACATTTTTTTTACAGCATTAATTAAAATATTTACACAGTTCACTTTTTTGTTGATATAATTTCATCAGTTTTGTACATTGGGGTATTATATTACATTTCATGTTGGTAAATAACATTTACTAAATTATTTTTGCTTTATTTGTGTTTCCATGATGGTGTTTAGCAGTTGTGTGAATGAGACCGAGCACCTTCTATATATTAGTTATGTTTCTCTGATTGTGTTTGCTGTTTGTGATGAGCTTTGTTTCATCAAAAATCTCTTGATTTTTCTAATTACCACCTGATTTTGATTTATTTATTTCAGATTCTGCCATATTTTAGCAATAAAAATCTGGCAACCACAGCTGCCATTTTTTTTACAGTTTTTATTTAGTCTCTTCTTTGTTTGATTTGTTTTGTTTGTTACTTTGTATACAGCTTTGTTGTCATTGTGTTTTTCTAAAATTGTTACACCTCTCAAGCACTGCCAATAAATCATTACCAGCCACTCAACATTTTAATAGTAAATTTAAGTTTTTGTTTAGTGTATTTTTTGCTGTTGTTTGTTTTGTTTGTTTCTTTGTACAGTTAAAGTCAGAATTTTACCCCCCCCCCCCCCCCCCACCCCCCCGTCTGAATAATTAGCCCCCCTGTCTGTTTAACGGAGAGAAGATTTTTTTTCAACATATTTCTAAACATAATAGTTTTAGTAACTAATTTCTAATAATTTTTATAATAACTCATTTGAAAAATTATTTTTATCTTTGCCATGATGATAGGAAATAATATTTGACTATTTTTAAGACACTTCTATACAGCTTAAAGTGACATTTAAAGGCTTAACTGGGTTAATTAGGTAAACTAGGCAGGTTAGGGTAATTAGGCAAGTTATTGTATACCAGTGGTTTGTTCTATAGACAATTGGGAAAAATATAGCTTAAAGGGGCTAATAATTTTGACCTTAATTTGGTTTTTAAAAAATTTAAAACTGCTTTTATTCTAGCCGAAACAAAACAAATAAGACTTTATTTGACTCAAATAAAAATATTATCAGACATACTGTGAACATTTCCTTGCTCTGTTAAACATCATTTGGGAAATATTTAAAAAAGAAAAATAAATTCAAAGGGGGGCTAATAATTCTGACTTCAACTGTATATAGCTTTGTTGTCATTGTTTTATCAGTAATTGTTACAGCTCTAGAACACTAAGTAAATCATCACCAGCCACTCAACATTTTTTAGCAGTAAATTTTTACAGTTTTTGTTTAGTGTTTTTTTGTTTTGTTTTGTTTGTTACTTTGTATTTAGCTTTGTTGTCATTGTTTTTTCTTGGATTGTTAACCATCTCAAACACTGCAAATCAATCATCAACAGTATCTCAATGTTTTTGCTGGTAATTTTTTACCTTTTTGTTTAGTGTATTTGTGTTTGTTTTGTTATGTTTGTGTCTTTGTAGATAGCTTTGTTGTCATTGTTTTTTTCTGGGATTAAAACACCTCTTGAGGACTGTAAATAAATCCTCACCAATCACTCAACATTTTTTAACAATGAATTTTACAGTTTTTGTTTGGTGTATTTTTTGTTTGTTTTGTTTGTTATTTTGTATATAGCTTTGTTGTCATTGTTTTTTTCTGAGATTGTTAAACCACTCGAGCTCTGTAAATAAATCATCACCAACTACTCAACATTTTAACAGTAAATTTCTATCGTTTTTAATTTGTGTATTTTTTCAGTTGTTTTGTTTTGTTTGTTTTTGTGTATACAGCTTTGTTGTCATTGTTTTTACAGTAATTGTTACAGCTCTTGAACACTGTAAACAAATCATCACCAGTCACTCAAAATGTTTTACAGTAAGTTTTTACCGTTTTTGTTATTTTTTTTGTAATTTTGTTTTTGTTTTGTTTGCTACCTTGTATATAGCTTTGTTATAGTTTTTTTCTGCAATTGTTACACGTTTTCTGCAATTGTTACACGTTTTGAAGTTACACGTTTCATCAACAGTAATTCATTGTTTTAACAATTAATTTTACCGTTTTTGTATTTTTTTTGTGTGTGTATTTTATTTTTTTGAGTATTTTTGTTTGTTTTGTTTTGTTTTGTTTGTTACTTTGTTGTCATTGCTTTTCTGCAATTTTGTACACCTCT
>NC_079453.1:13227750-13230250 GCF_903798145.1 Danio aesculapii
TCCATCTCCCCATCAATGACCACTTTAATGAGAACATGACGGCTCTTTCTGTGAAATACGCCAGCTCTTCAACTTTAAACAGTCAAGCACTATTCTCTCTCTCTCTCTCTCCCTCTCTCTATCTCTCTCCCTCTCTGCGTTTCTAAGGAAGGACAGGTTGCGCTGTAGGCGGACTTCCACACAAGCGTTTCAACACTTGTTTCTCCCTCTCCCTCTTACTCACCATTTCTTTAATTTCATGCACACAATCTTTCTTCCTTGTGTCGGTGATAACAGCAACTGCGTGGCGTGGGACCAGTTGTGTTGTTTATTATCAGTCGGGTTTGAGCTACCCTGCAGCGCTCCTGAGCGGATCAATAATGATGAATCCTCAGTCTTCAGCCGCCCCTGTGCTTAGAGTCAGATACTGCTGAAGCTGCTGGAGTCGTTTGCTGCAGGCTATGCTAACAAATGCTAATAAGCGAGATGCCACTTCATAATCAGTGGCGGTTCGACAAGTACACTGACTTCAGAGCTGAAAGAGTGATCTTGTGATTCGATATTAATTTTATCTTCACATACAAACAAGGAGATAATTATGTTAATAATTATTATGTAAACAACATTAATAACTTTAGAAATAGATGTAAAATTATTTTAAATTAATAAATAAATCAATCTCGCTGACAATAACTTGCATCTGAAAGATTACTTTGTTTATTTAAAAGGAAGAAAAAGCATAATTATCATTATATAATATTAATAATAAATTCTAACAATAATAGTTATTATTGTCATTAAAATAATTTTGCTATTATTATTATAATAAAATAATTATAATTATACAACATTTGTATATTATTTAAAATAATATTATATATAATTATATGTACATATATTCAAATAAATAAATAAAACAATAACACAAAAATATTCTAAATTTAATGGTGAAAAACAGTACATGCAATTTTATTTTACATTTTATTTTATTTACTAAAATACATTTAACTAAATAAATAACTAAATAAACAACTAACTATCTAAATAAATAAATAAGTTGAAACAAATATTATAAATTTATTAGCGAAAAAACAATACATTTAATTTAGTTTTAGATTTAATTAATTTTTTAAATACATTTAACTTACTAATTAACTAACTAACTAACTAACTAACTAACTAACTAACTAACTAACTAACTAACTAAATAAATAAATAAATAGAAAAAATATATATTATTCAAAATTTTATGGTGAAAAAAACAATACATTTATTTTTTTTAACATTTTATTTTATTTATTAAATTACATTTAACTAACTAACTAACTAACTAACTAACTAACTAACTAACTAACTAACTAACTAACTAAACAAATACATTGAAAAAATATATATTATTCTAAATTTAATGGTGAAAATACAATACATTTAATTTAATTGAGATTTTATTTTATTTATTAAAATACATTAGGGTAAATAAATAAATAAATTGAGAAAAATATATATTATTCTAAATTTAATGGTGAAAAAACAGTACATTTAATTGAATTTACATTTTATTACATTTATTAAAATACATTAAACTAACTAACTAACTAACTAACTAACTAACTAACTAACTAAATAAATAAATAAATAAATAAATAAATAAATAAATAAATAAATACATACATAGAAAATATATATTATTCTAAATTTAATGGTAAAAAAATGTCTTCTCAAGACTTCTGTCTCTAGCTTTTTTCTCAAAATTAAAGTTTATGTCTCCTTCAAAACCCAATAAAAAGTCTCAAACAACTCAAACACCAAATTCTGCAATAAAAAGTCACGCATTTCAACAATAATAATTCCTCCAAAGTCAAATTACCTCATATACTGTATGCAACATCCATTCATTTCATTTGAGAGCATTTTCATTTGAACCAAATTTAGCAAAACATCTAAGATGAAGTATATCCCTTTATGATTTAACATCGCTCTAGACAGAACGGTCAAACCTTTTATGCTGTCTAAGAAATAAAGCTCATTAATGTGTCACGCACATTTTGTAGTTGCACTTTGCATTAGACTGAAGCTGGTAGTTACAATGATAGTGGGAGTGAGCTGTTAGCTGCGGCCATGACTCTGCACTCAAATAGATGGATAGAGAGAGAATGAGAATGAAAAAGAGAATGAAAGAGAGAGAGAAAGAGGGAGCGTTGCTGTGGGTTACCACTCCATAGAGGAGACACTCTTCTGCTTTCTGCTGCACATGGAAAAATGTGTTTTTCTGTGTGTGTTTATGACAGTAGGAGTTATAGTGAGTACAGTGTGTGTGTGTGTGTGTGTGTGTGTGTGTGCGTGTGTGTGTGTGTGTGTGTGTTTTGAGATAATGACCAGGTTCTGGAGGCTGAAGCCCACGAGGCCTGTCATTCAGTACAGACTGTGTCACACTACACAACGTGAAGCCTAAAGGTGAACATGTGTGTGTGTGTGTGTCTGTGTACACATTTGTATTCATGACAGTATTTCTAATTTTGGC